>NC_041388.1:711863567-711867825 GCF_002162155.2 Triticum dicoccoides | reverse complement strand
TTAAAAATATAAAAAATGATAAAAATGTCAAAAAATAAAAGAAAATAAGTTTGCCATGTGATATGTGGTCTAGTTGTTGGGAAAATTTACAAATATAAATTTTGACTTTATTTGCAAAATCTCTCTGAAAATTTGTAAAATGGGCATAACTTTTGTATACGAACTCGGATTAAAAAGTTTTATATATGAAAAATCATCTACTCGAAAAGTTACATCCGAATTTAACTGGGGGAACCCCGTTAAACATTTTCAAAATCCCCAAAAACCTAACACAAAAAAAAGGTTTTGAATTTTTTTTTTAAATTTCTTTTCAAAAAATGATACGTAATATGACCGGGAAGTTTGAAATATTTTTCAAAATTTCATCATAGTCATGAACATGAACAAAGTCCTAGACATCAACAAGGTATAATAGGATTGATATGCTAGATATATCAACAAGTGCCTGTGAAGTGAGCTGTTGCTAGGGTTGGATAGAACTCTGAAGTTAAGCGTGCTTGGGCTAGAAAAAAAAATTGTTGATGTCATTAGAAAAAAAATTCTAATGGCGTGATGCTAGTGGCGCACCAGTAGTGCGCCATTAGTAGCAAAAATAGGTGCGCCACTAGCAGCCCTTTTTCTAATAGTGCTCAATTGTTGTGAATATCAGGCCTCTTGCATTGGGTATCTTTGCCCTTTTCTTCTTAGTGCGCATGTCCCCCAACATAAAAAGTAAGATAATTTGGAACCCCCAAGCCATATTGCGTAGGGTCCGTAGGCTCTTGCCCCTCATCGATCATGTTCGACATGAAATTTTCCTAAAATGATCATGACTCAAAATAAACTAACGTAATATGCAACTAATTGATTTAGTGGCATATGCAACTAACTAATCCAGAACATCATAGTCAATATAGTGAACGAAGCGATAAAAATGGAGCAAAATTTGTACCATCTCCTGATGTGTCATTCTGTCGAATAGGAATGGGCAGACAAGGCATGTTGTCTCCATGGACAGATATTTCCATGATCTCGGTTGAGATCGAAGTTTATGTTGATTCCCATTGTATTGCAAGGACTGCTTAGCTGGGACTGTATGATCCACAAATGACGGAGTCACATCCGACAGATCTCGGGTAATGGGTTCCGAGCTAAGTGTGGCCCACCAGCGATGGAGTCAGATCCGGCAGATCTCCGGTAGGGGGTCCTAAGCTAAATGTCTCGACACGATGGAAATATGGGCATATGTTTTTACCCATGTTCGGGCTCTCCTTACAGATAAACCCCTACGTCTTGCTTGTGTTTGTACTGCTTTGGGATGAAGTACACGGTATAGGTGGTCCACCTCGAGGTTGTTGTGTGTTTCTAGATTTGATAATCTAAATTCTGTTCAACTCTCTAGCCCGGCCTCGACTTATATAAGAAAACCGAAGGCCTAGGTTTACAGAGTCCTGGTTAGCTACGTCAGTGGAGAAGAATCCTCCACGAGTAAGGAGTACTTGACTTGAACGACAAGACTTCTTGATTTTCCTCGGAGATCGCCATGGGCCGCCCAAAATGGCCCAGGATGGAACCGACAAGGGGGTCCTTAGCCCGACCCACCTTGGCTGGGAGTCGACATGGTGAGAGTGAAAGCTCCAAGGTTGCAACAAGTGACGCACATACAGTGCGCCACTTATCACAACCTGAGGAGGTGAGAGTGACCTTTGCAAAGAGTGATCCTTAATTAGTGATTTTGGATTGCCAAACCCTTCTACCGTTGAGAGGTCCTAGTATGCGCATTCAGCGCCATGAACTATCTTGGGGCTCACCGCTGCTCCTTTCGCATGTTCGCCCTTGTCATATGTCGTTCAATCCATTTTTTTATCCGCTCGATTTTCCGCTCCCCGCTCTCTTACAGTCCATGAACTTAAAAAAATATGAAAATAAAAAAGAATTACGAACTAGAAAAAAAATTATGAATTTGAAAAAGTTCAACGGGTAGACTTTTGACAAGCTGACCATTAACCATTGACCTTTGACCATATATGTTGTTCGTAGATTTTTTTGGAAAAAAATCATATATTTGAGAAAAAGATCACAAAATTTGACAAAAGTTTGCAAGTTTGAAACAAAGTTTGTAAATTTGAAACAAGTTCGTGATTCCAGTTGGAAAAAGTTCATAGATTTGAATAATGTTCATGAATTTAAGAGAAATTTCACCTATTTGAATATAAATTTCATTAATTTGAAAAAAGTTCTCAATTTCGAATTTGAAAAGACCTCATGGATTCAAAATAATGTTCACAAAGTTGTAAGAGAATCACTAATTTGAAAAAAGTTCATGGATTCAAGGAAAGTTCATGAATTTGAAAACAATTCACAATTTGGGAAATTTTATGAATTTAGTATTTTTCGATTTTTTTTAAGTTCATGCATCTGAAAAAAAATGATCAATTTAAAATGAAAACGGAAAAAGTGTAAAAGCTGGTCCAGAAAAATAAGGTCCGAAGCTTCCAAAAACCGGGACGAGCGCCTCCCACGAAAGTGCATTACGTGGGCCGGCAAAACTACCCTAGCAAAGAATGACCTGAACCTAAGCGATGTCTCAAATCTCGATGCCACGAGCAATCAAGGCGATGCCTTCAGAAGGAAAACAACGCCGTGACACACAAGCTTTGCATATTCATGAGAGAAGACCAAAATAACAGTACGTGCCTCATTGCTTATTTTGTTTCCTCATATAACAGTACGTGCAGTTCAACCCAGGTGTATATGTGTATCCCGCCACTTCTATCGTTAGGAAAGACTATAAATACATCCATTCATCTACGTATCTCTCACGCTCTTTACTTTTGGCTTGCAATAATAATACGACCAAAGAGACTAGCGCACCACAATACTACATATACCCATGCTGATAATCATACACCCGTCAATTCTAGCTGTGTCCAGGTCGAAGTAACAGACGGGAACATCACGGTGGTGATGCAAGAGACTAGCGCGTTTGGACGCTTCGCATCACCTACCTTTGGATGCCTCGCATGAATCAAGTCGTGTCGTCCGCTAGCTTCCGCCTACCACCCACGGAGCAGAGCCAGCGAGCAACTAACACCGGCCAACTATCCACTGGAGTTGAATGCAGGACGTCCAAGGTGTGCCCGTCAACCATTCTGCTGACCGTAGTCATGGCGAGCTGGTGCAGTTCAGTGCATGCTCTAGGTCTAGGGTAGAGTGTTCAACGGATTGTTACAGCGGCCGTGGGCGATTCATTAGACGGCTCCCCGCAGGTGGGGTGTTCATTATCCCCTGCATCTTTCTTTAATCGCTCACCTGCTCGGTCGGCGGCGATGGCCGCGTACGCTCCCTACGTGTCGCCGCATGGCATGCACATGGCCGGCTCGGGCCACGGCGGTGCGTGGCCAGCTATAAATACCCCAGCCGGGAGCTCCTAGATCCATCTCCACACAACTACCAGTACACTCCACTCCCATCACACACACGGACACACCTGCAAGAGCGAGAGCGTGAGCCATGGCGGGCATGGGGAAGCAGCAGGTGGTGGCGGCGCTGATGCTGGCGCTGGTGGTGCTGGCGGCGGCGCCGGGCGGGGCGCACGCGGCGTGCCAGGCATCGCAGCTGGCGGTGTGCGCGTCGGCGATCCTGAGCGGGGCCAAGCCGAGCGGCGAGTGCTGCGGCAACCTGAGGGCGCAGCAGGGGTGCTTCTGCCAGTACGCCAAGGACCCCACCTACGGGCTGTACATCCGCAGCCCCCACGCGCGCGACACCCTCCAGTCCTGCGGCCTCGCCGTCCCCCACTGCTAGGCGCCGGCAGGCCCCTGGCGCATATGGCAAGCTAGCTGCCTCAGTGACCATGAGAGCGTCAGACTATAGCTAGCCCTAGCTGAGTGCGTGTTGCGTCCATGAACGCATCTTCCTGTCAACCATGTGGTTCGACTTTGATGATGCTGGAATAAAAATATAAAATGTTGGGTGATGATCTACGGCGGCCATGTTGCTTCTTGGCTGCTGCTGCTGGTAATAAAATTTGTGTTGCAACTTTGATGAGATCGGCTGAGTTGTGTTCAATGACCAAACCAAACTGCCCCTATCTTAGAATTGTTAAATCCAGTGGTGCGGTATGTAACGGCGAAGAATCAATCGTTAGTGCTTTTGGTGCAGTGACTTTAGGTATAAGCGGTATGAATGGAATACATAGAAATGCTTGTGGGCCCTCTGCATGCACCATACCTTTTTTCAAGCAACTGTGTGTGGGTGGGTGTGGGTGTGTGTGGGTGTG
>NC_041388.1:711854762-711863074 GCF_002162155.2 Triticum dicoccoides | reverse complement strand
TTCTGCTCTGTTTTTTAGGGAAATTTCTACTCTGTTGCTATATGCTTTGTAAACAATCGAAATATGCCTTCAAGGGCTCAAAAGAATGTTTTTGGCTTTCTTAGTAACATTTTAATTCATAGCGAGAGGATCTTCGAAACAAGACCAATCATGGATAAAACATTGAACCAGTTTTTATTTTATTGTTGCCATCCTATTTCAAGTCAGTTTCTGTAATTTACTCTTTCAATCATATTTGAAATCATTTTCATATAATAAGAAAACACATCATAGATTAAAAATTATTAGTTTCACACACTGAAAAAAAAGTTTGAGGAAATATAAATAGGTTTCCAACATAAAAAATCATATATTAAAAGTATAAGTTTACATACTGAAATAAGAAACTTCAGAAAATATAAACCAATTTCACAAATAAAAAATATGTTTCATATATTGAAAATATCAACTTCACGCACTCTAATGAGCAGTTTAAAAAATGTAAATCAGTTTCACTCATTGTAAAATTAGGTTTCACATTTTTAAATAACCAGTTGTACTTCAAGAAAATTCACAGTAACATAGCTGACAAAAAGATGTTCCATGCATTATAAATATGAATATCTCACACTATAGTAAGCAGCTTCCCAAATTCTCGCCAAAAGACGAGTTTTGCGTTTTCTAAAGAAAAGGTATATAAGATTTGTAGAAAAATAGTTTCACATATTAAAAGAAACCGTTTAAAGCATTGAAACAGAAAATCCGTTTACTGGATTCAAAATCTTAGTTTCACACACTGAAAAGAAGTAGCTTAAAGAAATTGTAAATCAGTTTCACTCACCGACAAAAAGCACTTTCATATACATGGTGGTAGCTACGCACGCATGGTGGCAACTACACACCCTTTGTCATAAGTGCCGTTTTTATATATGAGGGAGTAGTAAGAAAAGGTAATTATGAGGTGTCGGGTTTCTTATGGCATTGCCACAAGTGCATTTTTTGTTGTATAGAAATGACCTTTTCTCACTTATCGTTGTTTATAAAGGGACTTTTCTCAGTTCTCTTTGTCTTTTTGCTTGCCATTTTGGTATAATTGCTTGTTTGCTTGCTTGGATGGTACAAAGTCACGATATTTTTGTTATAGAGTTATTTTTGGTAGTCCAAAATAATTTACCAAAATAATTAAAGATAAAAATCAGGGATGTGCGTAGCTACCACCATGGGTAGCAAATTATTTCTGAGTTTTGAAATAACTTGTTTCACACATTTGACAATACAACACTTCCACAAACTTTCACACTTTGAAACAAACTGTTTCATATATATGAGAACTAATGGTTCACATAATTTAAATAATAAATTTTACAATTTTAATTATTGTGAAATTAATTTATAATTTTGCTTGATTTCACATACTTTGGTATCCCAACTAATTTTCTTCAGTATTAATTGAAATGTTTAAAGCCAGATCATAGGTCTTGTTTTAGATCTTTCGCATATTTCATTTATTTGGATAAAGTGATTTCAAATATCACTAATCACACATATATCAAAAAAGTGATTTGTACAAGTTTTTGTATTTAAAAAACATGATTTCATTTGATTTAACCAATTTTAGAAAAAAAACATGTTTCAAATAATATAAATGTGATTGAAACAATGAAATTTAAAGATGATTGAAATGTATCCTTGATTGGTTTTGTTCTAATGATCATATCGCCAGGAATTCAAATATATATAATTATTTAAACTATAATTTTGGATTAGAAGATATGAATTATCCATATTATCAAAAACTGAAAAGAAATGAATTGTATTGGCAAACTTGTAGAAGGTTCCTTTCGGGTCTTTTGGGCTGGATTTTCTTTGGCTCTGTTTTCATCAGTTATTTTTTCTGTTTCCGTCGGGTTTTTTCTTCTCATTTTTTCTTTTTCATTTCTTTTGAAATATAGAAAATATTGTTCTTACAACCTCGCAAGGCTATGCTCAAGTCGCAAGTTGGCACTGTATTTTTGTATAACTCTACCACACAACTCTCTATGCCCAAATTGGCTAAACCATTATCCTTTATTTCTGCTTTCTAAACATTAACTTCTCGATTTCCTTGCCTGATAATGTGAAATGTCCAACTTTTTTTGTTTTTATTTCTGTTTGTTTTTCCTTTATCTTTATCTTTTAGTTTATGATTTTCCACTTTTTTCCATTTTAAGCTTCCTGAACTTTTTTGTTCAATTTTTTTAAAAAAAATCAAAGTCATAAATAATTTTTAAATTCATATATTTTGTCAATTTCGTAAACCTTTTTCACATTCGCCATTTTTTCGTCCAATTTTCAAATCCTTGGCAGCACCGAGCGGGCAGCCAACATGGACGAACTACTTGGCTGACCTACCGACTGGATTTGAATGCACTAGGTACGTCCATACTACATAAGTGTAGCCATGCATGCATCAACCTCTTTGCTGACCCTAGTCATGGCGAACTACGTACTGCAGTTCAGTAACTAGCCGGCTCGCGACAGGTGGATTGTTAATTAGCTAGCTAGGTTGCCAGCACTCCAAATACTTGGCGAAGTATCGGACGGTGCGTGGCCGTCTATAAATACACCGGGAGTCCAAACCACCATTGTAGCACTCCATCACACTCAACACCTGCCACTGCGAGAGTGAGCGAGGAGCAGACCAACGTACGACGACGGCCATGGCGATGAGGAAGGAGGTCCTGCTGGTGGCCATGATGCTGGCGCTGGTTGTGGCGGCGCCAGGCGGGGCGCTCGCGGCGTGCGAGGTGGGGCAGCTGACGGTGTGCATGCCCGCGATCACCACCGGCGCGAAGCCGAGCGACGCGTGCTGTGGCAACCTGCGCGTGCAGCAGGCGTGCTTCTGCCAGTACGCCAAGGACCCCTCCCTCGCTCGCTACATCACCAGCCCCCACGCCCGCGAGACCCTCGTCTCGTGCGGCCTCGCCGTCCCGCACTGCTAGGCTAGGCGCCAGCTCGCCTAGGGCGTATGGCTCAGCTATAGGTAGGCTACCTCCCTCCATGAGAGATGATGAGAGACTATAGCTTAGCCTAGCTGAGACCTGAGAGAGTGCATGCTGCGTCCATGCACTCACGCATGATTCTGGAATAAAATGTTGGGTGATGATCGGTGCTGGAATAAAATGAGTTTTCCTACCTTGTCCTCTGTTTCCCCTCTCTGTCACTTGCTGCAATCTTTTCAACGAAAACCACGTACAGGAATTGGCAACCGTCCAAAATACGCCCGAAATTACGATGAGTCACTCACAAATAAGCCGCATTGCAGCAGAAAACATGAGATGCTGTACAAAATAGTGATTGCTTTGCTGTACTGTTGGTTCCATCGGGATTGAGCACAAGAAGGCACATCTTTGATTCCTTGTACGATGTGTGGCTTTAAACACTGTGGTACCTGCTCATTAACTCGTGTGCATTGAATTCATTTATCAACCTTTAGTTTGGTGGTATACATCCCAAGTTCAGCTCCATAAAATCAAGCCTGCACTTTTTTTTGGAAGGGCAAAAGATTTGACACATTCATTAATTAAGAATGAGCTTAACAAAGTCGCTAACCCGGAGGCGAAACAAATGCCTACTCTCCCGACATAATATCACTCAAGTGTTGAGCCCCGGCTAACACCCACTTGCACGTTTCATCTCGGATCTTGTCAATGACTCTCAAGATGTTGTTGAAGACTCTCAAGTTGCACTCATTCCAAATTACCCATGGACGTTACTCTATGGCCTCTGCTAATCATGCACAATTAATGGGGGCATGGTCACTTCGTTTTAGTCTACCATTTATAAAATTTGGGCTCTTGACAGTTTTTGGGCATGGTACTATTCACATCTCGACTTGTCTTTTTTGTTTCTATTTGTATATTTCGGATTTTGATCTGAATTTTTAGGGGTTGTAGACACATGTGTTCTGAACATTCACAAAAAAATTACACATCTAAAATTGTAATTTTCAAGCTGGTATCATGGGAGCACTTACAATACTGGAAAAACTGTCTACGCTGACTTATTTCAGCTAAGCCGAGAGCCAAAGCGCTGGCTCTCGGCAAATTTGATGAATATACCTTACTTCTAGTATCTTTCCGGCATTGGTGGAACATAATTCAGATCCGTAACACACTGAAACTAGTTGAAGTCATCCTTGTCATGAAGGAGAATGTAGTTATGCAGCGTCATAATTGCCGCAACAATCATTTTTTGTGTTTCAATCAATCTTGAGTAGTATTTTCCATTTCATTTTCAAAACACCAAAGGCCCTCTCTATGCAATTGCATCCGCTTGGAGGAGCGGGTCTTTCCTAACTTCTCCATAGGATTAGTAGGGGGTGCACCTCTCCGGATGGTGGTTTTCCTCAAAGTCACATCCCCATTCGGTATCCCGCAACTTGAGTTTCGGGAATATGTTGTGATCACCTTTTAGCTTGTCCCATTTGATTTTAAATCAGACATATTTGTATTCAGCCTGATTCACATCTTGAATTTCCTTCACACCTCCTCAAATGCATTTGGCATCAAATAATTGTTTGGCCTATTTGCAGCCTTCACTTGCTCCACAAACAACTTAGTGAGAACCCTAGTATTTTCATAGGTCCATTCTGTGGCCATGCTCAACAATTGTCTGGGAAAATCCATGTCAATTTGGTGCTCACATGTACTAGGAAAATACACATGGATTGGAGCGTAGGTGCTTCTGTACCTAGCCAAACTCATGTAATATAAATTGATGATGCCCGGCCTGTTGTTGGGGGAAGTGCTACGTATTGAGCTTGCGTTGGTTTTTCCCGAAGAGAAAGGGATGATGCAGCAGAGTAGCATAAGTATTTCCTTCAGTTTTTTAGAACCAAGGTATCAATCCAGTAGGAGGCCACGCTCAAGTCCCTCGTACCTGCACAAAACGATAGCTACTCGCAACCAACGCGATTAGGGGTTGTCAATCCCTTCACTGTCACTTACGAGAGTGAGATCTGATAGATATAATATTTTTGGTATTTTTGGTATAAAGATGCAAAGTAAAAAATAAAAGCAAAGTAAAAAAAGCAAAGCAAGATTAAAGTGATGGAGATTGATATGATGAGAATAGACCCGGGGACCATAGGTTTCACTAGTGGCTTCTCTCAAGAGCATAAGTATTCTACGGTGGGTGAACAAATTACTGTTGAGCAATTGACAGAATTGAGCATAGTTATGAGAATATCTAGGCATGATCATGTATATAGGCATCACGTCCGTGACAAGTAGACCGAAACGATTCTGCATCTACTACTATTACTCCACTCATCGACCGCTATCCAGCATGCATCTAGAGTATTAAGTTAAAAACAGAGTAACGCCTTAAGCAAGATGACATGATGTAGAGAGATAAATTCATGCAATATGAAATAAACCTCATCTTGTTATCCTCGATGGCAACGATGCAATACGTGCCTTGCTGCCCCTTATGTCACCGGGAAAGGACACCGCAAGATCGGACCCAAAGCTAAGCACTTCTCCCATGGCAAGAACTACCAATCTAGTTGGCCAAACCAAATGGATAATTCGAAGAGACTTGCAAAGATAACCAATCATACATAAAAGAATTCAGCGAAGATTCAAATATTATTCATAGATAGACTTGATCATAAACCCACATTCATCGATCTCAACAAACACACCGCAAAAAGAAGATTACATCGAATAGATCCCCACAAGAGAGGGGGGGAACTTTGTATTGAGATTCAAAGAGAGAGAAGAAGCCATCTAGCTACTAACTATGGACCCGAAGGTCTGAGGTAAACTACTCACACTTCATCGGAGAGGCTATGATGATGTAGAAGCCCTCCGTGATGACGACCCTCTTCCGGCGGAGCTCCGGAACAGGCCCTAAGATGGGATCTCCTGGATACAGAAAGTTGCGGTGGTGGAATTAGGTTTTTAGCTCCTCTTCTGATCGTTTGGGGGTATGCAGGTATATATAGGAGGAAGGAGTACGCCGGAGGAGCACCGAGGGGCCCACGAGGCAGGGGCGCGCCCTGGGGGGGGGGGCGCCCCCCACCCTCGTGACCGCCTCTTTTGTTCCTTGGAGCAGGGTCCATGTCTCCTGGATCACGTTCGGTGAGAAAATCACGTTCCCGAAGGTTCTATTTCGTTTGGACTCCGTTTGATATTCCGTTTCTTCGAAACACTGAAATAGGCAAAAAAACAGCAATTCTGGGCTGGCCCTCCGGTTAATAGGTTAGTCCCAAAAATAATATAAAAGTGGAAAATAAAGCCCAATATAGTCCAAAACAGTAGATAATATAGCATGGAGCAATCAAAAATTATAGATACGTCGGAGACGTATCAGGCATCCCCAAGCTTATTTCCTGCTCGTCCTCGAGTAGGTAAATGATAAAAAGAGAATTTTTGATGTGGAGTGCTACTTGGCATAATTTCAATGCAAACCTTCTTAATTGTGATATGAATATTCAGATTCAAAAGATTCAAGACAAAAGTTTATATTGACATAAAAATAATAATCAAGCATACTAACAAAGCAATTATGTCTTCTCAAAATAACATGGCCAAGGAAAATTATCCCTACAAAATCATATAGTCTGGCTATGCTCTATCTTCACCACACAAAGTATTTAAATCATGCACAACCCCGATGACAAGCCAAGCAATTGTTTCATATTCTAACTTTTTGAATCTTCACGCAATACATGAGCGTGAGCCATGGATATAGAACTATAGGTGGAATAGAATGGTGGTTGTGGAGAAGACAAAAAGGAGGGGAAGATAGTCTCACATCAACTAGGCGTATCAACGGGCTATGGAGATGCCCATCAATAGATATCAATGTGAGTGAGTAGGGATTGCCATGCAACGGATGCACTAGAGCTATAAGTATATGAAAGCTCAAAAAGAAACTAAGTGGGTGTGCATCCAACTTGCTTGCTCATGAAGACCTAGGGCAATTTGAGGAAGCCCATCATTCGAATATACAAGCCAAGTTCTATAATGTAAAATTCCCACAAGTATATGAAAGTGATAATATGAGAGACTCTCTACTATGAACATCATGGTGCTACTTTGAAGCACAAGTGTGGTAAGAGGATAGTAACATTGTCCCTTCTCTCTTTTTCTCTCATTTTTTATATTTTTTTATTTGGGACTTTTCTCTTTTTTATGGCCTCTTTTTATTTGGGCTTCTTTGGCCTCTTTTATTTATTTTTCGTCTGGAGTCTCATCCCGACTTATGGGGGAATCATAGTCTCCGTCATTCTTTCCTCACTTGGGACAATGCTCTAATAATGATGATCATCATACTTTTATTTTTCTTATAACTCAACAATTACAACTCGATACTTAGAACAAAATATGACTCTATGTGAATGCATCCGACGGTGTACCGGGATATGCAATATGACAATGATGAATGTGTCATGATGAACTAGATGGTGGAAAGTTGCATGGCAATATATCTCGGAATGACTATGGAAATGCCATAATAGGTAGGTATGGTGGCTGTTTTGAGAAAGGTATATGGTAGGTGTATGATACCGGCGAAAGGTGCGCGGTATTAGAGAGGCTAATAAAGGTGGAAGGGTGAGAGTGCGTATAATCCATGGACTCAACATTAGTCATAAAGAACTCATATACTTATTGCAAAAATCTAGAAGTTATCAAAGCAAAGTATTACATGCATGCTCCTTGGGGATAGATTGGTACGAAAAGACCATCGCTCGTCCCCGACCGCCACTCATAAGGAAGACAATCAATAAATAAATCATGCTCCGACTTCATCACATAATGGTTCACCATACGTGCTATTGGGTTTCGTAGTAATTTCAAAAAAAATCCTACGCACACGCAAGATCATGTGATGCATAGCAACGAGGGGAGAGTGTGATCTAAATACCTAGTAGATCGACAACGGAAGCGTTTGGTTGATGTAGTCGTACGTCTTCACGATCCAACCGATCAAGCACCGAAACTACGGCACCTCCGAGTTCGAGCACACGTTCAGCTCGATGACGATCCCCGGACTCCGATCCAGCAAAGTGTCGGGGAAGAGTTCCGTCAGCACGACGGCGTGGTGACGATCTTGATGCACTACAGCAGCAGGGCTTCGCCTAAACTCCGCTACAGTATTATCGAGGACTATGGTGGCTGGGGGCGCCGCACACGGCTAAGGAATAGATCACGCGGATCAACTTGTGTCTTTCTGGGGTGCCCCTGCCTCCGTATATAAAGGACTAGAGGGGGGAGGCTGGCCGGCCAAGGGTGGCGCGCCAGGAGAGTCCTACTCCCTCTGGGAGTAGGATTCCCCCCCCCCCC
>NC_041388.1:711832667-711854446 GCF_002162155.2 Triticum dicoccoides | reverse complement strand
CCCCCCCCCCCCAATCCTAGTTGGAATAGGATTCGCGGAGGGGGAAAAGAGAGAGGGGGGGCGGCCACCTCTCCTTGTCCTAATAGGACTAGGGGAGGGAGGGAGGCGCGCAGCCCATCTTGGGCAGCCCCTTCTCTTTTCCACTAAGGCCCACTAAGGCCCATATAGCTCCCGGGGGGTTCCGGTAACCTCCCGGTACTCCGGTAAAATCCCGATTTCACCCGGAGCACTTCCGATATCCAAACATAGGCTTCCAATATATTAATCTTTATGTCTCGACCATTTCGAGACTCCTCGTCATGTCCGTGATCACATCCGGGACTCCGAACAACCTTCGGTACATCAAAATGCATAAACTCATAATATAACTGTCATCGTAACCTTAAGCGTGCGGACCCTACGGGTTCGAGAACAATGTAGACATGACCGAGACACGTCTCCGGTCAATAACCAATAGCGGGACCTGGATGCCCATATTGGCTCCTACATATTCTACGAAGATCTTTATCGGTCAGACCGCATAACAACATACGTTGTTCCCTTTGTCATCGGTATGTTACTTGCCCGAGATTCGAGCGTCGGTATTCCAATACCTAGTTGAATCTCGTTACCGGCAAGTCTCTTTACTCGTTCTGTAATACATCATCCCGCAACTAACTCATTTAGTTGCAATGCTTGCAAGGCTTAAGTGATGTGCATTACCGAGAGGGCCCAGAGATACCTCTCCAACAATCGGAGTGACAAAACCTAATCTCGAAATACGCCAACCCAACATGTACCTTTGGAGACACCTGTAGTACTCCTTTATAATCACCCAGTTACGTTGTGACGTTTGGTAGTACCCAAAGTGTTCCTCCGGTAAACGGGAGTTGCATAATCTCATAATTATAGGAACATGTATAAGTCATGAAGAAAGCAATAGCAACATACTAAACGATCGGGTGCTAAGCTAATGGAATGGGTCATGTCAATCAGATCATTCTCTTAATGATGTGATCCCGTTAATCAAATAACAACTCATTGTTCATGGTTAGGAAACATAACCATCTTTGATTAACGAGCTAGTCAAGTAGAGGCATACTAGTGACACTTTGTTTGTCTATGTATTCACACATGTATTATGTTTCCGGTTAATACAATTCTAGTATGAATAATAAACATTTATCATGATTATAAGGAAATAAATAATAACTTTATTATTGCCTCTAGGGCATATTTCCTTCACGTGCATGCTACGGGAATCACAAACTTTAACACAAGTATTCTTTAAATTCACAACTACTCAACTAGCATGACTTTAATATTATCACCTCCATATATCAAAACAATTATCAAGCTTCAATCTTTTCTTAGTATTCAACACACTTAAAAGAAAGTTTCACAAATCTTGAATACCAAGCATATTATTATTAAGCAAATTACCATGCTATTAAGAGACTCTCAAAATAATTTAAGTGAAGCATGTGAGATCAATAGTTTCTTTAAAACAAATCCACCACCGTGCTCTAAAAGATCTAAGTGAAGCACATAGAGCAAAATTATAACGCTCAAAAGATATAAGTGAAGCACATAGAGCAAAACTACTTAGCTCCAAAGATATAAGTGAAGCACATAGAGTATTCTATCAAATTTTAATTCATGTACAGCAAGGATTATTGTGGCATACTAAGACACAAAGACACAAATAATACAATACGCTCCAAGCAAAACACATATCATGTTGGTGAATAAAAATATAGCTCCAAGTAAATTACCGATGGAAGTGGACGAAAGAGGGGATGCCTCCCGGGGCATCCCCAAGCTTTGACTTCTTGGTGTCCTTGGATTATCTTGGGGGTGCCATGGGCATCCCCAAGCTTAGGCTCTTGCCACTCCTTGTTCCATAATCCATCAAAAGAATTCACCCAAAACTTGAAAACTTCACAACACAAAACTCAAAATAGAAAACTCGTGAGCTCCGTTAGCGAAAGAAAACAAAAGACCACTTCAAGGTACTGTAATGAAATCATTCTTTATTTATATTGGTGTTAAACCTACTGTATTCTAACTTCTCTATGGATTATAAAATATTCTACTAGCCATAGATTCATCAAAATAAGCAAACAACACACGAAAAACAGAATCTGTCAAAAAACAGAACAGTCTGTAGTAATCTGTATCTAGATCAAGATCTGGAACCCCAAAAATTTTAAAATAAATTTCTGGACATGAGGAATTTATCTATTAATCATCTTCAAAAAGAATTAACTAAATAGCACTCTTCAAATAAAAATGACAGCAGTTCTCGTGAGCGCTAAAGTTTCTGTTTTTATAGCAAGTTCAACAAGACTTTCCCCAAGTCTTCCCAACGGTTCTACTTGGCACAAACACTAATTAAACACAAAAAACACAACCAAAACAGAGGTTAAATAATTTATTTATTACTAAGCAGGAGCAAAAAGCAAGGAATAAAAATAAAATTGGGTTGCCTCCCAACAAGCGCTATCGTTTAACGCCCCTAGCTAGGCATAAAAGCGAGGATAGATCTAAGTATTGCCATAGTAATAAGATAGATCGGTGAAGCTCATTTCATATTCTCTACGTTCAGCAGCAAGTTTTCTTTGAGGCAAGAAAAAGTAATCAAAAGGGCTAAATTTAATAGGACAGAAGTCTCCAAGATCAATTTTAGGAGGTATAGGTTCCTCTTTCGGCCCTTCGTATTGTACAACCAATTCATCATTATAAGCATTCTTTTGATAGAACTTTGTGAGCCTAGACTCAAGAGAGTATCATAGCTCATTATTTCGAATAGCCAAATCATCATTAAGTTCAGAGATTCTATCAATTAAAATATTGGTTGGCACCTTTTTTCTGAGGTTTTCATTAAAAGCAACATAGTCAGGAGATTGAAAGCGCATAATTTCTTCTTGATCGAAGAGAATAGATTCTATGGGAGGACGACCAGCGTCCACCCTATAGTGCGCAAAGATTTCTTTGGCTTCTTTTATTATAAATCTGAATTCATGAGTCAAAAAGATAGTAGCGGCACGCTTAACAGAGGAATGCTCAATATTAGAAAATTTTAGAAAAACTCTTTGTATAGATGGGTGCATATGCATAAATTGCCTTTCAAGTTCAACGATAAGCATGGCAATAGTGTCCGCAAGACTACTAGTTATATGGAGAATAGAACCGCCCGTAGAGGGCAAAGCACCGGCACAAGTAAAGAAATCTTGAATAACTCCTTTTCCAATAATATTACCACTACCGATTCGAAATCTTTTTGTATGGTAGGTAAAGGGTTCTTCAGCAGGAGTATCAGAATTTTGCATGATATTGTTATCGCCCATATTGGCCATAACTTCCCCAATTTCAGACATAACGACAAGCAAGCAAACTAGCACACGAGCAAACAAGAGGCAAGCGGAAAGGAGAGGGAGGATAGAGAGAGGGGGCGAATAAAACGGCAAGGGTGAAGTGGGGGAGAGGAAAACGAGAGGAAAATGGCAAATAATGTAATGCGAGACATAGGGATTGTGATGGGTACTTGGTATGTTGACTTTTTGTGTAGACTCCCCGGCAACGGCGACAGAAATCCTTCTTGCTACGTCTTGAGCTTGCGTTGGTTTTCCCCGAAGAGGGAGGGATGATGCAGCAGAGTAGCGTAAGTATTTCCCTTAGTTTTTGAGAACCAAGGTATCAATCCAGTAGGAGGCCACGCTCAAGTCCCTCGTACCTGCACAAAACGATACCTACTCGCAACCAACGCGATTAGGGGTTGTCAATCCCTTCACGGTCACTTACGAGAGTGAGATCTAATAGATATAATATTTTTGGTATTTTTGGTATAAAGATGCAAAGTAAAAAATAAAAGCAAAGTAAAAAAGCAAAGCAAGAGTAAAGTGATGGAGATTGATATGATGAGAATAGACTTGGGGTCCATAGGTTTCACTAGTGGCTTCTCTCAAGAGCATAAGTATTCTACGGTGGGTGAACAAATTACTGTTGAGCAATTGACAGAATTGAGCATAGTTATGAGAATATCTAGGCATGATCATGTATATAGGCATCACGTCCGTGACAAGTAGACCGAAACGATTATGCATCTACTACTATTACTCCACTCATCGACCGCTATCCAGCATGCATCTAGAGTATTAAGTTAAAAACAGAGTAATGCCTTAAGCAAGATGACATGATGTAGAGAGATAAATTCATGCAATATGAAATAAACCACATCTTGTTATCCTCGATGGCAACGATGCAATACGTGCCTTGCTGCCCCTTATGTCACTGGGAAAGGACACCGCAAGATCGAACCCAAAGCTAAGCACTTCTCCCATGGCAAGAACTACCAATCTAGTTGGCCAAACCAAACGGATAATTCGAAGAGACTTGCAAAGATAACCAATCATACATAAAAGAATTCAGAGAAGATTCAAATATTATTCATAGATAAACTTGATCATAAACCCACAATTCATCGGTCTCAACAAACACACCGCAAAAAGAAGATTACATCGAATAGATCTCCACAAGAGAGGGGGAGAACTTTGTATTGAGATTCAAAGAGAGAGAAGAAGTCATCTAGCTACTAACTATGGACCCGAAGGTCTGAGGTGAACTACTCACACTTCATCGGAGAGGCTATGATGATGTAGAAGCCCTCCGTGATGACGGCCCTCTTCCGGCGGAGCTCCGGAATAGGCCCTAAGATGGGATCTCGTGGATACAGAAAGTTGCGGTGGTGGAATTAGGTTTTTGGCTCCTCATCTGATCGTTTGGGGGTACGTAGGTATATATAGGAGGAAGGAGTACGCCGAAGGAGCACCGAGGGGCCAACGAGGCAGGGGGGCGCGCCCTAGGAGGGGCGCCCCCACCCTCGTGACCGCCTCTTTTGTTCCTTGGAGCAGGGTCCAAGTCTCCTGGATCACGTTCGGTGAGAAAATCACGTTCGTGAAGGTTTTATTCCGTTTGGACTCCGTTTGATATTCCGTTTCTTCGAAACACTGAAATAGGCAAAAACAGCAATTCTGGGCTGGGCCTCCGGTTAATAGGTTAGTCCCAAAAATAATATAAAAGTGGAAAATAAAGACCAGTATAGTCCAAAACAGTAGATAATATAGCATAGAGCAATCAAAAATTATAGATACGTTGGAGACGTATCAGGAAGCTTGTTAAGAAAAATGCATTCATAGTTCCTAAGACAACCAGAACTGATGAAAAGCAAATGTAAGCTTATAAAACTATAGAAATTGGGAAGCGTATAAAAATATGAAAAAAATTAGTTAAAAGAATGCTATTTCTAACAAAAACATGAAGGGTGAACTACATAGGTATGCTGCAATCGCCTAACACATATATTGTCAATAAAAAGTCTAGTGTAGAAAATTAACTTATGACCAACATGTATTAATTGATGGTGTGGCAATGCTGTGTGCATAGATTATTGCAAAAAAACTTATAACTTACATGCATGACTTGCTTATCTGGCATGGTGGCATGGCTAAGAAAAATAGATAATAGTTTGTAGCTATTTAGGAATAGAGGGTGTGTTCAATTTTTTATTGTGTGCATATGCGCATCTGCCCATATTTGCACACATATAAACACATCGCAGTATACTTGGCACACTTCAAATTAAGAAGCTAGGCAACATTTGCACACATTGCACACATATCACTATACATCACACATTCAAAGATACCACCACAAGAAAGTAAAAGGGGAGCTCACCACGGGTCTGGGCGAGGGGGCTTTGGCGAGGACTACTGTCTGGGTGAGCCAAGAAGAGGATGGCAAGCTCAGAGGTGGGGGCAAATGGGTAAGCGTCAGTGGGGAAGCTCGACAGTCGGTGATGGAGTAGTTGTGTGCCTCGGGTTTGCATCACAAGGGCGAAAATGGAGAGAGAGAGAGAGAGAGAGAGAGAGAGAGAGAGAGAGAGAGAGAGCATGGCGGAGGGGCAATCTACGCAATCCTTGAAGGAAATATGCCCTAGAGGCAATAATAAAGTTGTTATTTATATTTCCTTATATCATGATAAATGTTTATTATTCATGCTAGAATTGTATTAACCGGAAAATTAGTACATGTGTGAATACATAGACAAAATAGAGTGTCCCTAGTAAGCCTCTACTTGACTATCGTGTTAATCAAAGATGGTTAAGTTTCCTGACCATAGACATGTGTAGTCATTTGATGAACGAGATCACAACATTAGAGAATGATGTGATGGACAAGATCCATCCGTTAGTTTAGCATAATGATCGTTAAGTTTTATTGCTATTGCTTTCTTCATGACTTATACATATTCCTTTGACTATGAGATTATGCAACTCCCGAATACCGGAGGAACACCTTGTGTGCTATCAAACGTCACAACATAACTGGGTGATTATAAAGATGCTCTACAGGTGTCTCTAAAGGTGTTTGTTGGGTTGTCATAGATCGAGATTATGATTTGTCACTCCGAGTATCGGAGAGGTATCTCTGGGTCCTCTCGGTAATGCACATCACTATAAGCCTTGCAAGCAATGTGACTAATGAGTTAGTTATGGAATGATGCATTACGGAATGAGTAAAGAGACTTGCCAGTAACGATATTGAACTAGGTATGATGATACCGACGATCGAATCTCGGGGAAGTAGCATACCGATGACAAGGGAAATAACGTATGTTGTTATTGCGGTTTGACCGATAAAGATCTTCGTAGAATATGTAGGAACCAATATGAGCATCCAAGTTCCACTATTGGTTATTGACCGGAAATGTGTCTCGGTCATGTCTACATAGTTCTCGAACCCGTAGGGTCCGCACGCTTAATGTTCAATGACAATTTGTATTATGAGTTATGTATTTTGGTGACCGAAGTTTGTTTGGAGTCCTGGATGAGATCACGGATGTGACGAGGAGTCTCGAAATGGTCGAGAGGTAAAGATTGATAGATTGGAACATAGTATTCGGACACCAGAAGGGTTCCGGAGTGTAACGGGTACATACCGGAGTACCGGAGGGGTTACCGGAAACCCCCGAGGAAAGATATGGGCCATAGGAGGGAGGCTAACCAGCCCACAAGGGGCTGGTGCGCCCCCCACAAGGGAGGAGGCCGAATTGGTTTAGGGAAGGGGGCGCCACCCCCCTTTCCTTCTCCTACTCCCTCTCCTTCCCCCTTTCCACCTCCATGAGAAGGAAAAGAGGGGGGGCGAATCCTACTAGGACTAGGAGTCCTAGTAGGACTCCCCCCTTATGGTGCGCCCCTAGGGCCGGCCTCCTCCCTCTCCCTCCTTTATATACGTGGGTAGGGCACCCCTTGGAGACACACCAATTGTTCCAAGCCGTGTGCGGCGTCTCTCTCCATGGTTTACTCTTCCGGTCATATTCACGAGTGCTTAAGCGAAGCCCTGCGCGGATCAAATCACCATCACCGCCACCATGCCGTCGTGCTGACGGAACTCTCCCTTGACCCTCTGCTGGATCAAGAGTTCGAGTGATGTCATTGAGCCGAACGTTTGCTGAACTCGGAGGTGTCGTACGTTCGGTACTAGATCGGTTGGATCGTGAAGATGTTCGACTACATCAACCGCGTTAACCTAACGCTTTCGCTTTCGGTCTACGAGAGTACGTGGACACACTCTCCCCCTCTCGTTGCTATGCATCTCCTAGATAGATGTTGCGTGATTGTAGGATTTTTTTTTGAAATTTCATGCTACGTTCCCCAACAATCCTACCTAGCCTACCTACCTAAATACCCCTGAATTTCACTATCTTGATGTAGATCCCCAATGAGGCATTACAGGCGTGGCCACCACTGCAATGGGTGGGTGGCGGTGTTTGTGGTCCTCTCACTGACATTCTTCCACAAAGTCGCGACAATGTTGCTCTGTCATGATACCAATCTTGATCTACTTATCATCACGAGCAACACCTATGTAGCGAAGGTGAAGATTTCAACCACAGGGCGGCATCACCCTATAGGTTGACACTCCAGAAGAAGGCCACAATAGAGAAACACCATACGGGGGCAGAGCAGAGAAGCAAAGGATGGAGAGGTGGTGGTGGCACCGTCCGTGCCCCAAACATAGTCGTGTTCGCCTCCCTTTGTCGCCTTCAGGAAAAGCAAGTACACCCTTATGTTATTTCCCATTAAGTTTTTTCTCATCTTAGTTATGAAGGAGACAATACTAATTGCATGTTGTATACCATCTTCTCAATTTTTCCAAGAGTTTAGAAGGAATTGCAACAACATATCAAGTGTTACCGTCCTTTGACTGTTTATGGTGGTGTGTACGAGTTTGGAGCATCTTGCTAGTGATGTTTTTATCGACATGGGTGGCGGCATAATGTATGTACTCCCTCCATCCAAATATATATGGTCTAATACATGTTTCGAGGTTACCTTTGACCATTGATAAAATTGTTAATATAAGAGATGTACGATATAAATTAGGAACTCATTTCATATACAAATTTGACGGTATGCTCCGTGTAACATGCATGCCATATATTATTGATCTAACATGTGGTAAAACTTAACCTTGAAAACATATTATGCTCTATATTTTTCTATTGGAGGGAGTATAGGCTTTCCACTCCATACATCTAGGCATAGTCACGGTCTTGTTTGACTTTGCTTTTACCGGCGTAGTACTTTGTGCGAGTTTGCATTGGTTGTACTATATGACTTTACTCATTAGCTTGTATCACCTTGATGCCATATTATGTGTCAATAAAAACCGTTATATATCAAAAAAAAACTCTCCTCACATCTTCCGACATCACTTTTGGGGCATTCTCAGAATTATAAGGCTGGCTGTAATGAGGAGTATCATATAGTAGTATCATGCATATGATACTAGTGTATGTTACTATCTCCTAATGCATAGTATCATATATTAGTATCATGTAGCACTTTATTTATTGTCATGCATGACACAAAGTAGCATAGCATTTATTATGATACAGTATCATGATATGATACTACATCCTCTTTTTCTTCATTTAGTGCTATGACACCTCATCAAAATTGCCTAGTTGACATGCATGATACTAGCTATGATACTGCCATTACGATCAACCGGGGAGATTATTATTAATTAGGTTGCTTATTGCTACTCAATAAAGAGAAGTTAGATGCATTTATTTGTCTATCTCTCGTTCTTTACTTCAACACAACCAAAGGAAATGGAAGTACTACACCGAGCGAGGCAGCAGGCAGCCATCATTGACGAACTACCCCGCTGACCCTCTACCCACTTGGTTTCAATGCAGAACGTCCATAGGTGCAGCCATGCATGCATGCATGCATCAACCTTTTGCTGACCGTAGTCAAGTCGAACTAGTAGTGCAAATGCAATTCAGTCACAGGGTGTTCAACTGGTAATTGCACAGGACGAGAGCGATTAATAATGCTCTTAGACTAGTCATAGTGGGAGTAACTTAGACTATCCACAATAGGAGTAATATAGGTAGTAACATCATACTCCCTCCGTCCGGGTTTATTAGGCCTCTTAGCATCACAAGCATGTCCCTTTTTATAAGGCCTCGCTTTGAAAAGATGCATGCATGCAACCATTTGATTGGTTGCATTGAAAGTCATTGTTGTTGGTGCCATGGTTAGACAATTAATACACTTCATGTTTGCTTTTTCATTGGCTGCATGCATGTGAGAGAGTGCATTGGGAGTGAAATAAAAGAATTAATGTGAGCAAATTACTATGTGTCTTGGTCTAAGAGAAGTTGTCTTTAGGCCTAATAAACCCGGACGAAGGGAGTACATGTTTAGATAAAATGGATGATGTAGTAAGCAATAAATGAAGAAAGAGAGGCATGTGGTAACATAGCTAGTTACTACTAGTATGAGTAACATCACACATATTAAGGCAAGATGAGTCTATGGCCTAATAAATGAAGTGTTGTATGTTACTACACATATGTTACTACCCACTATAGAGGTACTCCCTCCGTCCGGGTTTATTAGGCCTAAAGACAACTTCTCTTAGACCAGGACACATAGTAATTTGCTCACATTAATTCTTTTATTTCACTCCCAATGCACTCTCTCACATGCATGCAACCAATGAAAAAGCAAACATGAAGTGTATTAATTGCCTAACCATGGCACCAACAACAATGACTTTCAATGCAACCAATCAAATGGTTGCATGCATGCATCTTTTCAAAGCGAGGCCTTATAAAAAGGGACATGCTTGTGATGCTAAGAGGCCTAATAAACCCGGACGGAGGGAGTAGTAACATAGAGTAGCTAGTAACATAGCGCATTTCGAGAAAATTCTGCTTATGTGGCAAGTAATTAATGAGAGGTGATAACATAATATGTTACTGTAACATAGCGCTTTCCAATACAAGATGAGTCTACGAGCTAATAAATGAAGCCATCTATAATACTACTAGTATGTTACTTTGCATTATGAAGGTGGACTTGCAAACATGTTTATGTGACAGATAATTAAAGAAGTGAAATGGTTATATATAAATGTGATGCTACTATGTGTCATGCATAGCAATAAATGAGACCACATATTATACTAATTTATGATACTATGCATTATACTCCCTCCGTTTAGGTATGCAAGTCACCTTATAAAAACCAAATAATTTCAAAACATTTAGGCACGGTACATTAACTTCCTCCTCGTTTCTTGTTTTGTGACATATCAATCAATAAAAGATGTGGACCGTGCATGTTTTCAATGACTTGAAACTATCAAACATGATATGCAGTGGTTAGTTCATTACATGCAATGCTATTAATTAGCAAAAAGGTTAAGTTTTTTTGTTTTCCTCTCTGCTTTGGTCACCTAGACGGAGGGAGTAGAGTAAGTTACTCCTCACTATGACCAGCCTTAATCACCCATCTGCTCTATGGCCGCGTATTCGGACGGTGCATGGCCAGGCCAACTATAAATATCCGAGGAGTTCCAGCACCCCTCTCCTCACCACCATCTTTTTCCATTCCCATCACACAACGTACACCTCTGCGACCGCAATAGCGAGAGGGAAGAGTAGATCGGCGGCCATGGCGATGAGGAAGGAGGTCCTCCTGGCAGCCATGATGCTGCCGCTGGTGGTGGCGGAGCGTGTGCCGCATGCGAGATGGGGCAGCTGACGGTGTGCATGCCGGCGATCACCACCGGTGCCAAGCCGAGCGGCGCGTGCGCGTGTGCTGCTCCAACCTGCGCGCGCAGCAGGGGTGCTTCTGCCAGTACGCCAAGGACCCCTCCCTCGGCCGCTACATCACCAGTCCCCACGCGCGCGAGACCCTCGTCTCCTGCGGCCTCGCCGTCCCGCACTGCTAGGCGCCAGGCCGCCTAGCGAGTATGTATGGCTCAGCTATAGCTACGTCCGCCGTCCATCAGATGAGAATATAGCTAGCCTAGCTGGTGAGTGCGTGATGCGTTCATGCCGCATGCATGCATGTTCCTGTTCGATGGATGATGATGGAATAAAATAAAAGATGTTGACAGAGGAAGCAGAGGAGAATGAAGTTAACAAAAGTCGGGTCGTTATATTCCATCATCTCCGTGGTCACTTGCTGTAAGCTTTTCAACCAAAATTACTACGATCGAGTTTTGTAGACACAAATAAGCCACTCGTGATTGCCTGATACTCCTACATTGCAACAGCTAACATGACATGCTCTACAAGCTAGTAACTGCCTGCTGCTACTACTGTCGCTTTCGACGGGATTGCTTGTGTGTATATGCGATGTGTGGTGTGACTTTAAACACTGTGGCGCGTACTCATGTGCGTTGAATTCATTTATCAACCAGCAATCAAGTTCAGCTCCATACAATCAAGCCGGCACTTCTTTTCTGAAAAGGGCAAAAGATTTGACACCTTCATTAATTAACAAGGATTTTAACAAAGTCACTAGCCCAGAGGCGAAATGAGAGCCTACTCTCCCGAGCGTAATATCACACAAGTGTTGAGCCTCGGCTACCATATATACAACTCCACGCTTCGTCTCGGATCTTGTGGATGATGATGTGAGTGTTGAAATACTTTGTAATAGGATAGGACTAGAGGTTTAAACTCCTGAAAACCTATTCTATCTCTTCTTCAGTTTCTCCCTCTCGTTACCGACCTTCTCTGTAAACTCTCGATCAAATTCTTGATCGATCTACTTGTAAGCCACGGCATCATCCGTATAAATAAAACTGCGGCCCGAAAAAAAGGTTCTACGCTTCCCAAGTTATTTTACATGGTAATCAGAGTATCTTCTTCCCAGAGATCGAAAGAGGATCGCATCTAGTTCTACCCCATCGTAAACTTCTGAAACCCATCGCCACTTTCGCCATGACCTCCGCCTCCACCCAATCCAGCACCATGAGTGCCCTTACCACATCCATTTCATCAACCTCCACCTTCGCCCCTTCCTCCTCCAGCTCGTCCTATCCCATGTCCATCGGACCCCCAACCCAGGAGAAGCTCACGAGGCAAAACTACCTCATGTGGAAGGCTATTGTGCTGCCCCAAATCAAGGGCGCGCAGATGGGCCACCACCTTGATCCGGAGAGCCAAGCGCCGCCGGAGACACTCACCATCACCAATGATGGGAAAGAGGAGCAGATTGCGAACTACGCCCGCGTCCTCTGGTATGCACAACAACAGCAAGTCCAAGGTTTTCTGATGGGTTCCTTGTCTCGCGAGATCCTTGTGCAGGTGGTCACCCTTCAGACGCCGGCAAAGGTATGGGCAGCGATCCATGCCATGTTTTCTGCCCAAAATCAAGCTCAAGCCATAAACACAAGGATTGAGCTCACCAATCTGAAAAAAGGAAACTTGACGATGTCAGAGTACCTAGCCAAGATCAAGTCGCTGACAGATGAGATCGCGTGCACTGGAGTGGCGATGCAAAACGGGGAAATTGTTTCGCAGGTTCTAGCCGGCCTCGACCTCGACTACAACCCGGTCGTGTCGGCCCTTGCTACGTGGGTGGAGCCTGTCACCGTCCAAGAGCTGTACACGCAGCTGTTAAGTTTTGATGTGCGCCTCAATCTTCTTCACGGAACCAACATACGGCAGTCTTCTGCCAACGCCGCCTCGCGAGGTCGCGGGTCTGCTCGTGGGCGCGGTCGCGGGAACAACAGCGGCGGGCGTGGCCGTGGCAATGGCCAAGGGGCGCGTCCAAACGGAGGTGGCTACAACAACACTTCTTCTTCCTCTCGTTCTGGAGGGGCCGGCTACAGCAACAACCACGTCCCCTCTGGATCCTCCTCTCAAGGACGTGTTCGATGTCAACTCTGCAAAAAGGCAGGCCATGAGGTCATGGATTGTTGGCACCGTTATGATGAGGACTATGTTCCCAATGCTCGTCTTGTTGCAGCTGCGATTCGGGAGCAAGGAGGAGATGGTACCATCTGGTATGCTGATTCAGGTGCTACTGATCACGTCACCAACGAACTTGAGAAACTTGCCATGAGGGAGAAGTACTACGGCAATGATCAGATTCACACCGCAAGCGATGGAGGTTTGGATATTAGTCATATTGGTGAAGCATCTATTAATTCCCCTAATCTTAAACGTGATCTCGTTCTAAAGGATGTTCTTCATGTTCCACAAGCCGACAAAAACCTTGCATCTATGTCTCGTTTAACTGCTGATAATAATGTCTTCTTTGAAACTCATCCCACGTATTTTTTCATAAAGGATCGAGCAACGAGGGAGCTCCTTCATCACAGTAGATGCATTGGAGGCTTATACCCCATCACATCCGGAGCATTTAGTCGAAAGCGTCGTCGTCAAGTTTACTCTGTTGTCAAGCCCTTCTTGGCAAGATGGCATCAAAGATTAGGACATCCTTCTTCGATCATAGTTAAGCAAGTTATAAATAAAGACAATCTTCCATTGTCATCTAGTTCAAACATTGAGTCTGTGTGTGATGCTTGTCAGTGTGCAAAGAGTCACCAACTTCCTTATCCTAAGTCAAATAGTGTGTCTCATGCTCCGTTGGAACTTATTTTTAGTGATGTATGGGGTCATGCAAGAGATTCTTTTGGTAGAAAAAAAAATTATGTCAGTTTTATTGATGACTTTAGCAAATTCACTTGGATATATTTGCTTAAGTTTAAATCAGAAGTTCTTTCTATCTTCCAAGAATTCCAGAAATTCGTTGAACGTCAATTTGGCAGAAAAATCCTTGCAGTCCAGAGTGACTGGGAGGGAAGTATGAGAAACTCAACTCTTTCTTTCGCAATATTGGTATTGCTCATCATGTCTCTTGTCCTTATGCCCATCAACAGAATGGTTCCGCTGAGCATAAACATCGCCATATTGTTGAAGTAAGCTTATCTCTTCTAGCTCATGCATCAATGCCTCTAAAATATTGGATGAAGCCTTTATTGCTGCCACTTATCTTATCAATCGTCTCCCTACCAAAGTTATTGGCAATATTAGTCCCTTGGAAAAATTGTTTCATCAGAAGCCCGATTACAATTCTCTAAGAATCTTTGGTTGTGCTTGTTACCCCAATCTTCGTCCATATAATCATCATAAGCTCGAGTTTCGTTCCACTCAATGTGTTTTTCTTGGCTATAGTAATCTTCATAAAGGGTACAAGTGTCTTGAGATTTCTGCTGGTCGCATATATATTTCTCGCGATGTTGTTTTTGATGAAACAGTATTCCCCTTTGCAAAACTTCATCCAAATGCCGGAGCTTTACTTCGTGCAGAAATTGCACTTCTCTCCGATTATATCCCTAGTTCAGATCACGGGGGCGAGTTAAATAGTGCTGATCATTTGACTAGTTCCAAAGAAAATTTTAATTTTGATGACAAGTGTGCAGTTTCTAGATGTCATTTTATGCAAGGGAATACAGACGAAACCTGCGCGGGATCCCAGGCTGATCCGAGCGACAACTTCGGCGCTGGATCCGATGGAGATTTTGCTGCGGCAGACGAGGCAGTTGCACGATCCGAGGCGGATCCCAACGCGTTGCATGCATCAGGCATAGCGGTGGCCGACATCCCCGGCTGTACGGGGCCCGCCAGCCCAATCAGCGCAAGCCCGCGCCAATCATCAGGCGCTCCAACCGCGCGGGATGGGCCAGCGGCCGACCGAGCCATGAGTGTGGGGCCTGACGCGGGTGTCACGTCGCCCACGAGGCGTTCTCTCGATGGACCAACAGTTTCGAGGCGAATCTCAGGTGCATCGGATCAGGAGCCGGCTGCTATGCTAGATATGGCGGGATCTTCTATGGCCACAGATTCTGCTGTGGAGCCAGTTACATCAGGATCTTCTGCGCCTACAACTACACGGGTTTGTGAACCAGTTCGTGCGCAAGAATTTCCACGTCGCCACACTCGATCCAAATCTGGTATTCTGAAGACAAAGGAGTATACAGATGGCACTATAAGGTATGATAAAATTGAATGTGCTTTTCTTACTAGTATGGGAGAACCAACACATTTGCTTGATGCTCTTGCTAGTAAATCTTGGAAAGAAGCTATGGATAATGAATACGAGGCACTCATAAAAAATAACACATGGCATTTAGTACCACCGAAAAAAGGCAGAAATGTCATAGATTGCAAATGGGTGTATAAGATTAAAAGAAAGTCTGATGGAAGTATAGACAGATACAAAGCCAGGTTAGTTGCAAAAGGTTTTAAACAAAGGTTTGGTATTGATTATGAAGATACCTTCAGTCCGGTTTTTAAGGCAGCTACTATTCGACTTTACTGTCTATTGCTGCTTCCAGAGGGTGGAGCCTAAGGCAGCTAGATGTTCAGAACGCGTTTCTTCATGGTGTTCTGGAAGAAGAGGTTTTTATGAGGCAACCACCAAGTTATGAGAATATTAGCACACCTCATTATATTTGCAAGTTAGATAAAGCTTTATATGGTCTAAAACAGGCCCCAAGAGCCTGGTACTCAAGGTTGAGCACTCAGTTACAACAACTTGGGTTTACACCATCAAAAGCGGATACCTCATTATTTCTTTACAACAAGGGCAATGTCACTATATTTGTTCTTGTATATGTTGATGATATAATTGTTGCTAGTTCAAGTCCAGATGCTACCACTTGTTTGCTTAAGGATTTAAAGATGAAGTTTGCTCTTAAGGATTTGGGTGATCTACATTACTTTCTTGGTATAGAAGTTAAACAGGTGAAAGATGGTATACTTCTGTCACAAGAAAAATATGTCAATGACATTCTCAAGAGAGTTGGATTGGAAAATTGCAAACCTGTAAGGACACCTATTTCAATTTCAGAAAAAACTCACCATTGATAGTGGAGAGGCTCTTGGATCTGAGGATGCAACGAACTATAGAAGTGTTGTAGGTGCATTGCAATACTTAACTCTTACACGTCCTGACATCTCTTATTCAGTGAATAAAGTATGCCAGTATTTACATGCACCTATTACTGTTCATTGGACTGAAGTTAAAAGGATTGTGAGGTATCTCAGGTTTTCAGGAGAACTTGGTCTAAGAATTGTCAAGTCTCCCTCTATGCTCGTGTCTGCCTACTCTGATGCAGATTGGGCAGGGTGTGCTGATGATAGAAGGTCCACATGTGGATTTGTTGTGTTCCTGGGAACAAATCTTATATCATGGAGTGCAAGAAAACATGCTACAGTCTCAAGGTCTAGCACTGAGGCTGAGTATAAAGCTCTAGCAAACGCTACAGCTGAAGTGATGTGGGTACAAACATTGCTTTATGAACTTGGAGTTAAAACTCCGCGAGCTGCTAGATTATGGTGTGATAATCTTGGTACAACCTATCTTTCAGCTAATCCTGTTTTTCATGCACGCACAAAGCATATCGAAGTTGATTTTCATTTTATCAGAGAAAGAGTAACACGTAAGTTACTTGACATGCATAATCAAAAATTTATTTCCCTCACGAATGCTATGCTATTCCACGGCCTCTACTTATCAAAAATGGATGGGGCAGGGTCACTTCGTGTAAGCCTACCATTTGTCAATTTTGGGCACTATATCGAGCCGACTGTAGCCAGGTAGGGCGCCGTGAGACTAGCTGAGTACGTGCGTCAACGCCATGCATATGGTACACAAGTATGTACGCGTGTCTCCGCCTCATCAGCCGGCGAGAGGCCATCGGCTTTTCTGACTACCAATTCCTGCCCAGCAAACGCGCCGGCCGAGGTACGCACGCCATTTCCCCGGCCACCGCGAGATGCACTGCTACCTCCAGGACTTCTGTGACGCGTTTTAACTCATCGACGCCGTCAGGCTCAACACCCGGGTCCTGCGCGTCGCCCCCACGGCCAGGTCGACGTCCAAGGGAACACGCAGGTGGGCGGTGAGATCCGTGCGGCGGCTCAACGGCACGGATGTTGATGATGCGCAGGGGGGTGAGGACGTGTTAGACGCCATTGTGGTGGCTACGGGCCACTACGCGCAGCCGATGCTCCCGAATCCCGAGCGGCATCCAGGGCATGGGGGAATGGAGGCGCCGGCAGTTGCACAGCCACTCGTACAGGACGCGGGAGCCGTTCCGTGGTGAGGCTGTGGTGGTGGTCGGGTGCGGCACCAGCGGCAAGGACATCGCGCTAGACCTCCGCCGCGTCGCCAGGGAGGTGCACCTCGCCGCCATCCCCCGATGCCGAGGCCAACACGCCGGCCATGTCGAGGATGTTGGCCAACCACAGGGCAGGGCCGGCCCTGGGCCATGGCGGCGAGTGCAACGGCCTAGGGCCCAGCCCGAGCAGAGGCCCATACCTGTGCATGTATAGTGCATATATTTTGCTAGAATTACTCGAAAAAAAATTGCTAGAAAAAAATAGTACACGAGAGAAGCGGGCCCAACCGATTAAGAAGCGAGCAAGTCACGCACGAATCCGTCGCTCCCGTTCTGGCGTTCTCCATCTTCCTTTTCCTTCGCTCTCTCCCAGAAACATGCCGCCAACTCATCGTCTCCTGTTCAGGCGTGCTTCATCTTCTTCCCCAAATCCAATTGATTGTGCTAGTTCCTAAAGGCCAGGACCCCAACTCCCCAAGAGGCAGCGACGCACCCTATGCCCTGGTAGGAACGCGGAGAGTAGCAACCCACAACGTGGCGGTACATCATTAGGGCAGTTGTCAGGGTCCAACCGTTTGAGGGCAGGTGGTCAGGGGCTGGGAATCCAGGAAGTTCCTTGTAATGTTTTGGATCTCACTTTTTTTTACCCTTGTCTATTTGTTTCTGTTATGATGGATCGAGGTAATGATGTTTGACCTGTTTGATTCTTGACTTGTTGTACAACATTGTAGTCAGGTAGACTTGCTGGTTGCGGCATTGCTTGAATTTGGATCACTGGATACCTAGAGCAGCGTGGGATTTCTTCCAATTTACTCCAAGACTGGGATTCAAGAATTCAGGCGTTCCCTCTTCTTTTTTAACCGTGTTGCCGAAAAAGCATTTATCTGGCTGTGAGAAAATAAGAAGGTAGAAACTTGTAGATGAGTTCATTGGATCTCAAAAGGGTTCTATGCATAAATTCGTTTTTAGAAATGCCACTGAGGATTCTAGAAATTTGGGTGGCCATGAGAATGTGTCTAATACTGAAAATCCAAATGAGGATGAACAAGACTTCTCGGTTTTTGGAGCTTGTATATCCTATAAACATATATGATATATCCATGGTGTATCAAGACCATATTTGCTAATGAAATTTATACTTGCTTTTATAATGACATTTTGCGGTACATGATAGGTGTGGAAGCATTTTTTGTGTCTATTATAGCATATGGCAGGGCCCAATGGGGGCAGTTCGCACAAGGGCCTCTAGAAAGCCAGGGCCACCCCTGCCACCGGTAAGTGTTGCGCCTGCACCTGCGATACGCAGATGGGCGAGTGGAGTTCACCGACGGCTCCTCCGTTGTGGCTGACACGGTCATCTACTGCATAGGGTACGGCTACTCGTTCCCGTTCCTGGACACGAGCAGCGCGGTCGCCATGAGCCACGACGGCTACGTCGTGGGGCCATTGTTCGAGCATGTGTTCCTGCATCCCTGGCGTCGTTGCTCTCCTTCGTGGGCGTGCCGAGGAAAGTCCTAATCACGTGGTTCTTCAAGGTGCAGGCACGGTGGAGGGAGAATTCCGATGGAGTGAGGGAAAGCCACAAAGGCAAGGCTTCTTTCCCCAAACCGTATTCTTGGTCTTCTTCTTCTTCTTCTCATTTCCTTCTGCTTCAATTTTAGTTTCAGAGGCCACCGGGCAGGGTAGGGGGCAATGGTCCCCTCCCTCACACACACAACTTAGCCGGGTGCTTCCCCTACTTTTCTCTTCACTCTTTTCTCTTTGTCTTTGCCCTCTACTTCCACTACAACATTCCAGGATCTCGGGTGAGATCCAACAGGTCGTCGACAACGTCCAGCCAAAAGGCAGCATGGCCCATGTGTCGGCCAGTGCACACATCCTCAACGCAGGGGCGAACATCATCAGCGTGGAGCTTACGATTGTAGCATGTGCCAAGGGCGAGGATGAATGAAGGCCTGCCCCGGCCCATTTACAATAAGAATAAGAAATTACTATGGGCATTTCATGTACTACTTACATCTGGAGTTTGAATAATAAGGCTTGGTGTTTCTAAAAAAATACCACTTCACGTACTACGTGTTGATTTTTTTCTCTAATACCCATTGAACATTTTGCATAAATAGCTTGAAGCCTTTTGGATACACGCTCAATAGCTTTCAAATACACGAGAAAAATTTATCTGAATACATGTTCACATCTATAAAATGCTCATCAAGCATTTTTCTACTACACAATGAACATTTTCAAATACACTTTGAACATATTTTAAAAATAGCATGCATATTTTTCAAAATGCAGAAATTCTTGGAGTGTCTATGAACGTTTTTTGTATGTTCTAAAGGTTTTATTTAAATTGGATGAACATATTTTTAAATTTCATGAACTTTTTCAAAAAAGGGCATGGACATATTTTTAAACGCGTAATTTTTTAAATGGCAGGAGCTATTTATTTGAGTGGTACAGGCATTTTATAGAAAGTACGCAAGCAATTTTACATTTTCATGAACAGTCTTAAAAAAGTTAGTGAACATATTTTTTAAGCGTCTGAACATTTTCTATATGACACAAACATTTTTTTTCATATGTTATCAACATTTGTATAATTTCATGTTTATTTTCTAGTTCATGGTGAACCTTGTTAAAACTTTAAATAAAGTACCTCTTGAAATATTTATTTATAATATAACATTTTGAGACATAAACAAAAGAAAAATGAAATGAAATTATAAAAGGTGAAAGAAAAGAAACAATAATAACTGTGGCGACACGCATGCTTTGTGCCGCACTGTTAGGGAGATTGTTGGGACCTTGCTACAAGCCAGGTATAGAGACACCCGTTGCGAAAAAATACAGGCCAAACATTCAGTAGGCTTGTAGCGGCAGTAGTAAAAATGAACAGAAATATAAGGCAGTGATTCTATGCTTTTGAGACCGTGTGCAACGAGCGTAGCACTAGCGTCCGATGGCACGCGGGTATCCGTCCGATGGTGAGACCGTTTTAAAGCACGGGCGGCTTGGTCCATGTCGACGATGTGTTGGTCGCGACGGAGAAGAGAGGGAGGAGGGCACCCGCGAGGAGCTAGTCCGCGTCGGAGCAGCAGCTCGTCGGCCACACCCTGGAGCACGAGCTCGTTCGCGTCGGAGCACCAACTCTAGGGAGGAGCTCCTCCGTGTCAGCAGCGAGCGAAGTCTGTTTTAAACCCTGAGAATGTAGAACGAGACGCAAATGAACCCCAGCCTGTAAATCCGTGAAGTCCATACCCTTACACCTCCGATCCCGGTTGTAGTCGCCCTTATGCCTGTTTTTGGACTGGATTTGCTGACGTGGCACCGTGAAAGGGTGGAATTGCAAATTAAAGACCCCACATGGATGGGGTGCGCATATGCCGTCGGAGCGTGCGCCGCCGCCGCCGCTCGATGGAGAGGGCGTGCTCCCGGCGACCGGTGCCTCGCGCGCACGTCAGTGCCGGCCTAGCTACCACAGTCCCAGCCGATCCTTTCATGTACGTATCTCCGAAGGAATACACTCAGCGTGTCCCCTGTGTGCGTCCAGACCAAACTATATTGATCAAATCGATCAGCATGGCTTGCGTATGAACGTTTCTTCGTTGGAATGCATCCAGCTCGTACGTGACTTCACCAAGAATCAATCAGCCTGCCTGGCTACTTGCGAAGTCAGCTCATACGTGCATCTGTTTTGCTGCTAGAAGCATTGACGTGTGCCCCCAAGCACCGTGCCGCTGCCCCGAGCCCGGCTGCGACTTCCTCAGCCCCCGCCGGCTCTCCACGGACACCTCGCTGAGCTCCAGTTGTGTCCAGGCCAGCAGCTGCATGTCCTATGCATCAGCTCGTCGAGAAGGGATCCGAGCTTTGGACCCCGTGCTCCGATGGCCGCATCGGTAGTTCGGCCCTCGATGCCGCTCCAGGATAAGAAGGTGACCTCAGCGAGAAGACGACCAGCGGGGAATTACAGCAGGCTTCGAGGGCATGCACCGGGACTGGAGCGCGTCCGCGGACCAAGCCAGGCGACCATGGGACTCACGTGTAGGTAGCTGACTCACCCGATCCCGTCATTTCCCAGGGCAAGCAGTAATCCCACCGTTTTGATACGATCCAAAGGTCAAAAAGAACCGGGATCAGCAAGGTCAGGGTATGGAATTCAGGGATTTAGACATTGAGGTTCATTTGCGTCGTGCTCTATGTCATCAGGGTTTAAAACAGATTTCACTCGTCAACAGCTGCCTGAGGTGGTGTCTCTATGGCTCTCGCAGGGGCTGGTGCTGGGCGGGGTC
>NC_041388.1:711828831-711832285 GCF_002162155.2 Triticum dicoccoides | reverse complement strand
TGGTAAACTAATAATGTGGCAATTCAATGAATAAAAACCTACTTATATTTGCATTAGTTTTCATTTATATTCTGTCGGTAAGATCGGGAATGATTTAATCACAAACTAAAAACAAAGAACTTGCATCAAAGATATTTGTAATTCCGTCGGAAGAAAACTTGGCATCACAAATCTCACAATCAGAATAATTAATTGAAAATAAAAACAATTCTAATAACATATATAAGATGAGAACTGAGAGAGATTAATTTCAATAGCCATTGGTGCTAACCGTCGAGACACACAGGAGCTGCCTACATGATTTCCCCTCGAGACACGGCTTTGCATGATTTAATATGAATCGAATGCAATCGAGAGAGGATGCGTCACGCCGTCGCCGCCATTAGAGCAGAGGCGAGCAAACGGCGATGGCATGGAACAGTGGTGACTAATTTTCTGCGCACTAATCCAACGTATCCGCTAATTAGTTTTTTTTTGAGCGAACGACCAAATTTTATTCATCGAAAACCACATATAGTGGGATACAAGTTTGATCATGAGGTTGGTCAAACCAAACATGACGACCGTGCTGAAGCCTACGTGAATGTTTGGCTAAAGCATGTGCTTCATAGTTCGTAGCACGACTCTCAAAAATGTTTTGCTGATGTTGGTTATCCTGCCGACGTATCCGCTAATTAGTGTAGAATGCAGTGCACACGTCAGGGACTAGAGCCAACGGGCCGGGCCGTTCCTAGTGGGCTGTTCACATGGGCTTGTTTTTTTGCTTTTCCCAATACTCACATTGAGAGATAGCCAGATAAGGGGGGCCAAATACATGTGTATGTTCGTTTTATCCCTAATTGCATGCTAGCTGTTCCATGTTCGCTCGATCGTTAGGGGGGCCAGGCCCCTGCTCCCCCCCCCTTGGCTCTGCCACTGGGGGGGAGAAGCTGGCGACGGGACGGGGCGCTGGTCCAACTTAACATGTAGAATTTATTTACCATGTGGCCCTGACAACCACTGGTGGAAAAAAGGCCTTTGGTCGCGGTTCGCAACTGCCATTAGTCGCGGTTGCGCAACCGCGACCAAATAAGCGCGACTAAAGCCCCCCACCTTTATTCGCGGCTGCTTAAGAACCGCGACTAACGGCCCGTCCACGTGGGCGCCAGGCGGCCGTCGGGGCGGAGGACCTTTAGTCGCGGTTCTTCTGGCCAACCGCGACTAAAGGCCGCCACAGGTTTAGGGTTTTAGCCCCCCCCCTAAACCTGTTTTCTGTTTAATTTGTATTGTTTTATTTCTTTTGTGCTTTATTTTAATTTTGAAGGAGTTTCATATATTCTACGGTACTACATACATGCATATGAATGTACAATTTCAAATAAATTTGAAATTAGAACCAAAAAGAATTCAAGAGGAATATACAATATATATTCAATATCATCGGATGACCATATACAATTTTGAACAAGTTTCCATACATGATTTAATGCATATAAAGTTCTACGTCCTCGTAATAGTGTTCTCCTTTAGGATGGAGGACTTCCCTGCTGAACCATCCAGCTAGTTCCTCTTGAAGTGGTCGGAAGCGAGTTTCTAGACTAAGCATCCACCGGAGGTTATTCCTCTGAGGATTGGTATCACTCGGAACCCGCTCAGAGGTGTATCTCCGGATCATCTCACAGACATAGTATCCACATAGATTGGTCTCCGGTGGCTGAATATCCCCAGCATTCTTAGCCTTTAACATTTTGAATTCTAGCTCTTTTTTGAATTCACCGACCTTTGTATCTACGAACCGTCTCCAAACCCTACGAGGCAAAGAAAATTAAATGAACAAGAGAGTTATTAATTAGTTACTTGATATTAGGAAATGAACGAAATAGGCCGATCGATATAGAGCGCAAATGAATGAAAATAATTACTTCTGCAGCATTCTTCTCATGCCGCCCCAAAGCTTTGGATCCATATTCACAGAGTCGTGGACGAGACATTCTGAGGTGTTAACTTTAATTACTAGCAGAATCCAGTGGAACCTGCGGACACGATACATGCACAGTACGTCATGCATAACTCATCGATTAGCCGGCCACATACCATGCATGGAGTAAACAAAAGAGAATGTGCTCAAGACAGAAACACTCACTCAAAATGGTAAGGAAATAGAATATCCGGAATTTCCGGAATGGGCTAGATTTTGCTTGAATTTCCGGAATGCGTCGGCCATCTTATGAAGAGCGAACTGTTTGACTAGCCTCCTCCTCTCCTTGTTTTCCTCAATCTTGTTACCCTCCTCATCGAATTTGTTGTATTCCGGAGGTAGAACGAAATGTTCCATAAGCTTCTTGAAGCAATCTTTTTTTGTTCTCTTATCGACAAAAGTGAAACCATCAATTCGTGCCTTCTTTGGCTCATTCCACTCCTGGACGGTGATCGAGACGTTGTCTCTAACAATGGCTCCGCATTGGCTGACAAACTTGGTGGCGTTCTTGCGGGGCTCCAGCGGCCTGCCGGTTGCACTGTCGACAACCTCGATGGTGCATGTTTCTCCTTGTTTCATCGTCTTGGTTGCGCCACGCTTTGACGACGTACTCGATTGTTTCGACGATCCGGCCGAGGGCTAAAATAAGAAAGAGTCACGCGCGTTAGTACACACATATTTATTCAAATCAGTTAGTTTGTATCACCAGAGGCTCAATGTATATATATACCTCGGCGCCGGAGGTGGTTGCTACTTCCATTTGAAGATCGTCGTTTATCGACGTTTGTTCGACATCATCTTGCTGACGGCGCCCTTCATCTTCACCGTCAAGGTTCAGATAAGAAGAGATATCATCTTCTTCTTCTCCGGTCGGCACATATAGAATATCGCCGTTTATGATGCCGAACATATGTGCTTCACCGTCCAGATCATAGTTGTCCATAATCGGGTCAGCTCTATCGTCCGCCATTATGTCAGTCCTGAAAACAGGTAGTAAAAACAAATTAATTAAGTGAAGAAGGGGGGCGGTGGCGGTGGCGGTGGCGAAAGGGCGGTGGCAAAAGGAGGGGGCGAGGAAGGGGTGGGAGAGGGTGTCGCGGTAGAGCGCGAGACGGGGCGGCAGACGACGGCGTCACGGAGAGGGGAGGCGAGGACAACACATTTATAACCCTCGCCGTCCCCTCTCGATCCCTAAAAAAACACCGCGCGCATCGCCGCCCCCCTCGCCGCCCCTCTCCGTATATACGTTTTTTGTTGTTAATTATCAAGTTTTACGGGTTTTTTTGTTAATTATCAAGTTTTAAGTTATTTACCGTTTTTGTTAAACTAAGTTATTTACCGTTTTTGTTAATTATCAAATTTTACCCTTTTTTTTGTTAATTAACTAGTTAAAAAATTCTCTCTCTCTCTCTCTCTCTGCTCTCTCTCTCTCTCTCTCTCTGCTCTCTGCTCTCTCTCTCTCTGCTCTCTCTCTCTCTCTCTCGATCATCGCTCTTT
>NC_041388.1:711821046-711828821 GCF_002162155.2 Triticum dicoccoides | reverse complement strand
ACTAGGGCGAAAGGGGGCGGCGGGCGCCGTACGTGGGCGAGAGGGGGCGGCGGGCGACGGCGGGCGGCGTCGAGGGCGCGGGCGACGGCGGGCGGCGTCGAGGGCGAGGTCGACGGCGGGCGGCGTCGAGGGCGAGGGCGGCAGGCCTTCGGCGCGGCAGAGAACGAGCGGAGATATGGAGGCGACGGGTCGGGCGGTTGTATTTATAGCCCCCCCCCCTTTAGTCGCGGTTGGGGAGGCGACCCGCGACTAAAGGGCCTTTAGTCGCGGTTGGGGAGGCGACCCGCGACTAAAGGGTAACCTTTAGTCGCGGTTGGGGAGGCGACCCGCGACTAAAGGACTTTTTTGGCGGGTTTTTCGTTCCCGCGCGCAACCACCTTTAGTCGCGGTTGGGCAGGCCAACCGCGACTAAACGTATTTTCCAAATACTTTTTCTTTTTCAAAATCTTAAAAATACAAATAATATATCAAAAAATTCAGAAAAATAAAACTAATTCAATTCAAAATTCTAAAAATACAAATAATATATCAAAAAATTAAGAAAAATAAAACTATTTCAATTCGATATGTTAAAAATACAAATAATATATCAAAAAATTAAGAAAAATAGAACTAATTCAATTCAATATGTTAAAAATACAAATAATATATCAAAAAATTCAGAAAAAAAAACTAATTCAATTCAAAATGTTAAAAATACAAATAATATATCAAAAAATTTAGAAAAATAAAACTAATTCAATTCAAAATGTTAAAAATACAAATAATATATCAAAAAATTCAGAAAAATAAAACTAATTCAATTCAAAATAATATACCAGAGGCCGGTCGTCGGCTATGGTGGTACGGCCGGACTCTGCAGAGCGTCATGTACTACATCACGGGTAATATAATTCACATGATCCATTCAACAAAGTTTGGTACAATAAATTATTACACATCATTTCTTCCCTTGTGTCCCTGCTTGCTTACGATTGTGCCGTATCCATGGAGCATCCTCATCATTTAACTTAATGCTTGGGTCGGTGTTCACTTTGAAGGGCGGAATTTCAGCAAACATATTATAATCTTCTGACATGTCTGTCTTGTCCTCCACTCCCACGATGTTTCTTTTCCCTGAAAGAACAATGTGGCGCTTTGGATCATCGCATGATGTACTGATCGTTTTCTTATCTTTCCGTTTCCTCGGTTTGCTACTCATGTCCTTCACATAGAAAACCTGAGCGACATCTTTCGCTAGGATGAATGGTTCGTCAAGGTAACCAAGATTGTTGAAATCCACCATTGTCATTCCGTATTGCTGGTCCACCTTTACCCCACCTCCTGTTAGCTTGAACCATTTGCACCGGAACAAAGGGACCTTAAAGGAGGGTCCATAGTCAAGTTCCCATATCTCCTCTATGTAACCATAATATGTGACCTTTTGCCCATTCTCGGTTGCTGCATCAAAGCGGACACCACTGTTTTGGTTGGTGCTCTTTTTATCTTGGGCGATCGTGTAAAATGTATTCCCATTTATCTCGTACCCTTGGAAAGTCGTTATAGTCGAAGATGGTGTCTTGGCCAACATGTACAGCTGATCTACAACATCATTGTCATTCATTAAATGTTTTCTCAACCAACTGCCGAAAGTCTCCATGTGGGCCTTCCTAATCCAGGATTCAGGCTTCCCCGGGTTGTCCGAGCGTAAAATATTCTTGTGTTTCTCAAAGTACGGAGCCACCAAGCTGGAATTGGTCAGTACAGTGTGGTGTGCTTCAGTCAGAGAATGGCCGTCCATACATATCGTTGATTTCCTTCAGATCGTGCCTTTTCCACTTAGTCTCCCCTCGTGCCGCGATCGAGGAAGACCAATCGGCTTAAGGTCAGGAACAAAGTCAACACAAAACTCAATTACCTCCTCATTTCCATAGCCCTTGGCGATGCTTCCTTCTGGCCTAGCACGGTTACGAACATATTTCTTTAATACTCCCATGAACCTCTCGAAGGGGAACATATTGTGTAGAAATACAGGACCGAGAACGAAAATCTCTTCGACTAGGTGAACCAGGAGGTGCGTCATAATATTGAAGAAGGATGGCGGGAACACCAACTCGAAACTGACAAGACATTGGATCACATCGTTCTGTAACCGTGGTAGAACTTCTGGATTGATTACCTTCTGAGAGATTGCATTGAGGAATGCACATAGCTTCACAATGGCCACTCGAACATTTTCCGGCAGGAGCCCCCTCAAAGCAATCGGAAGCAATTGCGTCATAATCACGTGGCAGTCGTGAGACTTCAGGTTTTGGAACTTTTTCTCCGCCATGTTTATTATTCCCTTTATATTGGACGAGAATCCAGACGGGACCTTCATACTGCTCAGGCATTCAAAAAAGATGACCTTCTCTTCTTTGGTCAGAGCGTAGCTGGCACGACCTTGAAACCATTCCGGATGCCGGTCATCAGGGTCTTTCAAACGTTGCTGGTCCTGCCGTGCTTCCTTTGTATCATTTGTCTTCCCATACACGCCCAAGAAGCTTAGGAGGTTCACGCAAATATTCTTCGTAACGTGCATCACGTCGATTGCAGAGCGGACATCTAGGACTTTCCAATATTCTAGCTCCCAGAATATAGATTTCTTCTTCCACATGGCTGCGTGCCCGTCAGCTCCCTTCGGAACTGATTGTCCGCCAGGAGCCTTTCCAAAGATGACTTTCAAATCCTTGACCATATCAAATACCTCAGCACCAGTGCGTTCCGCAGGCTTCGGCCGGTGATCTGCCTTGCCGTTGTAATGCTTGCCCTTCTTTCTTACTGGATGAATTTTCGGAAGAAATCGACGATGGCCAAGGTACACGTTCTTCTTACAATTTGGCAAATGTACACTTTCAGTCTCATGTAAGTAGTGCGTGCATGCATTGTATCCCTTATTTGACAGTCCCGAAAGGTTACTAAGAGCAGGCCAATCGTTGATGGTTACGAAAAGCAACGCTCGTAGGTCAAATTCCTCTTGTTTGTGCTCATCCCACACACGGACACCACCCCACAGCTGTAAAAGTTCATCAACTAATGGCCTTAGGTACACATCGATGTCGTTGCCGGGTTGCTTCGGACCTTGGATGAGCACTGGCATCATAATGAACTTCCGCTTCATGCACAACCAAGGAGGAAAGTTGTAGATGCATAGAGTCACGGGCCAGGTGCTATGGCTGGAGCTCTGCTCGCCAAAAGGATTCATGCCATCCGTACTTAGAGCAAATCTTATGTTCCTTGCGTCAGCTGCAAAATCTTTGAACCATCTGTCGATCTTTCTCCATTGCGTTCCATCTGCGGTGTGTCTCAACTCCCCGTCCGACTTACGGTCCTCTTTGTGCCATCGCAACAACTTGGCATGCTCTTTGTTCCTGAACAGACGTTTCAACCGTGGTATTATAGGAGCATACCACATCACCTTGGCGGGAACCCTCTTCCTGGGTTTCTGGCCCTCAACATCGTCACCAGGGTCATCGCCTCTGATCTTATAACGCAATGCAGTGCATACCGGGCATTCATTCAAATTCTCGTATTCACCGCGGTAGAGGATGCAGTCGTTGATGCATGCATGTATCTTCAGAACCTCTAAACCTAGAGGGCAGACAACCTTCTTTTCTTCGTACGTACTGGCGGGCAACTCGTTATCCTTTGGAAACATATTCTTCAACATTTTCAGCAAGTTTTCAAATGCCGAGTCAGCTACACCTGCCTCTGCCTTCCATTTCAGCAAATCCAGTGTGCAGCCCAGCTTTTTTAGACCATCATCGCATCCGGGGTACAGCGCCTTTCTGTGATCCTCTAACATGCGATCCAAATTCTCCCTCTCCTTTTCAGTTTCGCAGCGTCTCCGTGCATCAGCAATGGTCCGACCAAGATCATCAACGGGATCATCACGTGCCTCTTCTTCACCTTCCCCTTCACCTTCAGCATCCTCCATGAAAGTATCACCGAAATGAGCAAGATAGCTTTCATCGATGAAATCATCCCCTTCTTCATCTTCTTCCATTATAACCCCTCTTTCTCCATGCTTGGTCCAACAATTATAGCTTGGCATGAAACCGTGCCGAAGCAGATGCATGTGAACATCTCTTGAGGAAGAGTAACCCTTCTGATTCTTACAGATAATACATGGACAGATAACAAAACCCCCCTGCTTGTTCGCATTAGCCACTACGAGGAAATCTTTCAAACCCGTAGTGAACTCGCCGGAGAGTCGGTTACCGTACATCCATTGCCGATTCATCTGCATTATTATAATATAAAATATATAATTAACCATCATGCACTTGTTAAACTAACTAGCTACAAACAATATAAATTAAACAATGAACTGCACACATGCATATTTTATCAATGACACATCAAAGGTTCATCAAGTTGCTAACCGCGATCGAGGAGTGTGGCTCCAACACTTCATGTCATGTTTGTTTCATGCTCTTGGGGCATTTCATCAAACACCTTATGTGCATAAGAGGAACCAAAAGCAAACCTACACCCACTTGTGAAGAGAATGGCTCCAAATGGCTAAGTGTTGGCTGCTGGATGGGTATATATAGGGGAGGGGCTTTAGTTGCGGTTGGCCTGGCAAACCGTGACTAAAGGTGCCCGAAGGCCTTTAGTCGCGGTTGTCCTGGCCAACCGCGACTAAAGACCCTCACGTGCGCCAGCTGGCCACCGAGCGCCCTGGGCCCAGGCCTTTGGTCGCGGTTCACCTCCAGAACCGCGACTAAAGGTCCCATTAGTCGCGGTTCCTACAGCTTCGCGACTTATGGGGCTGGACGGAAGCCTATTTTTCCACCAGTGAACTGGGTCATAATCGTGCTCAGTTTTAACTAAGTAAACAACTAGTGTATTTTAAAACAGCCAACCAACTTTTTGGTGGTAGGTTTTTGAATTTCCTGCAAACAGTGGTAGTTTTTTGAAACGCGGGCCGGACTCATGGTAGTTTTATGCTATTTACTGGTTTAAACACAACAACTATACGTAGGTTGACTATATATTTGCAATTTGGGTAAGCTGATTTTGTGGGAGGAGAAAGCCGGAGGAAGAAGAAAAAGAATGACAGTTGGATCGTTAATCTAATGGCCCAAAACATTGATTTGCCCACATAAATTTCGAGCCGACTCATGCATAAGCCGGTACGGTTTGTACTTTGTACACGGGGCGACCTGTTGGCCAGACATGATCGCGCCAGAAGGAAATATCACGGCGGTGATGCACAATATTATAGCGCATTTGGATCCATGGCTTCACCGAGAGAGCGGGCAGCCAACATGGATCGGACGGACGAGACGAACTACTCGGCTCACCTCTACCGATCGACTGGCCACTTGAATGCACTCCATAAAGTGTGCCCATGCGTGCGTCAACCTTTTTGCCGACCCTCCCTAGTCATGGCGAACTACTAGTGCTGTTCAGTGAGTACATGCTTCAACTCTTCATGCATTTTGGTGTTTGTCGTGGTTCTAACTCTGATAGTGATGTAGGGGGTATGTATGGAGAGGCTAGATCTCAGCTATGAAGAGGTTGTAAACACACCAGGTTGTAAACACATCAGGATGTACGAGTTCAGACCCTTCGCGGAGGAAGTAACAGCCCTACGTCTCGGTGCCCGGAAGCGGTCGATTGGATTATAGGCGTGTGAATAACAAGGGTGCGAACCCTTGATACTGAGGAGGGGGGTGGCTTATATAGAGTTCGCCAGCCCTCTCCTGCCCTCAGTAATGCAGGGTTTAAGGTACATTAAGGTTGGGCGTTACTGATAACGCCCCTAATAAAGTGCTATGATGACCATAAAGACTATTTAATGACCGACCGTTTGCCTGCGGAGTGACTTTAGATCTCCTGGCGGTCGAGTGGTTGGCTTCATGGTCGAGTGGTAGCTTCTTGGTCGAGTGTCTTGAACCCGTCGAGTGGGTACCTTCAAGACGATTGAAAGATGACTTCTTCTAAGGACGTCCTTCGGCAGGGCTCTTAGGACAGGTCCGTGCCCCTACCCTAGGTACATAGCTTCATCATTAGCCCCCGAATGGATCGACGTTAGAGTGGGAAAGAGTTGGGGATCTTTCCGACTGGTTCTTTGGGCTACGTGAGTGCCTCGTTTTGGATCAGTCGTCACGGATGACGTCATCAACCCCTTTTCAGTCGCCTTGATCCATTCCAGGCCTTTCGTCGAGTGAATTACCTTTCTTGTGAAGCTCCGAATGATGGCGTGAAAGGGATCTTCTGTCTGACGAATTGTTCTGCAACCCGCGGATTTCGTGGGGTTTGAATTTCGGGAAGTGCGCGGGACGGGAGCGGCCGCAGTAATCGGATGTGATAAGGCGGAAGCTCCTCGATTTCCGCGCCACCTTTTTCGCCACGTATTGCGCGCGCGTCTGCTGCGGGATTTGACGGGATAGCCTGGGCCTACCAGTCAGCCACTCGGAAGCGGCCTTTTATAAGCCGCCGGCTCGGGGTTTCCAAACAGTGTGCTCTCTCCTTTCTTTCTCCCTTCGCAAGGTCCTCCGCCACCTCCGCTCTCACCCTAGCGCCGCGGGCCCGTTTGAGATTTGCCGGCGACGATGGTGAAGGACAAGATGTCCGCTCTAGAGCGCGCGAAGAAGGCGGCGGCGCAGGGGAAAGGGAAGAAGTCCGCTCGGGGCGGATCTTCCTCAAGGACTGCTCTGCCCAGAGGCTGGATCCAGGGCGACTGGATGCCGTCGGTGATTCGGCAGGAAGACCTTGACGACATGGTCGAGGGGGGAGTCATTCCCCACGAAGCTGCGCATCTCCCTGGGAGAGAGATCGAACCCCAACCTCGTGACGGTGAGTGTGTGCTCCTATCCACCCATATCGACCGTGCATTTTCTCTGCCTCCTCATCCTTTTTTCCGGAGCTTTCTAAACTTCTTCGGAGCGCAGCTCCACCACTTCACTCCCAATTCTATCGTGTATCTTACTTCTTTCATTTCCTTGTGCGAGGGTTTCTTGGGTTGCCGCCCCCATTGGGGACTCTTTAAGCACATCTTCACTTGCCATTCTCAATCGGTCAAGAAGGCCAAGTTGAGTGACGAAAGGACGCAGGTGATCCAGCTGTGCGGGGGCCTGGCGATCCAGACGAGGGGAAAAAGTTCTTTTCCATCTATCACTTTCCCAGAGTCGGTCCGTGGTTGGCAAGTGACCTGGTTTTACTGTAAAGACCAGGCGACCCCAGGACAGTCGACTGGGCTTCCCCCTTTCTCTCTTGACCGAGCTCAAAAACCTGCTTCTCTGAAAGTGACGCCGGAAGAAAAGGCCCAAGTCAAAGTGCTGGTTGGTCAAGTGGTTCAGCTTGTCCGCGAAGGCGTGACTGGCATGGACTTGCTGGAGGTCTTCCTTCGGAGGCGCATCCAACCGCTCCAGGCTCGTGACCACCCGATGTGGCTGTACTCGGGTCTCGAAGACACCACTCGGATCCACCCGGAGGAGGTCACTGATGAGATGTTGGAGGGGTGGCTGTCGAGCATCACAGGAAACAAAGACAACCCCCGAGGAGCCAGGAGGGTTCCTCCACTCGACAACACATACGAAGTGGACCAGGTCTGACTTTATGCTCCTGACTGAGATCTTATTTTCTTCATTGGTCTTCTTTGAATTGGTCGATTGACTTTTGTCTTGTCTGTTGTTTTCCAGGCAACTACTGAGATGTACTCGACACCCAACGGGGCACAGGAGCCAACTGAGGAAGGGAAGGCGAGCGGAGGTGAGAGTGGAGACGAACAAGGTGAGTGGGAATCC
>NC_041388.1:711817938-711820785 GCF_002162155.2 Triticum dicoccoides | reverse complement strand
GAGGCAATCCAAGCTTACACACGATCCGGCGCGGGAACGTGGTAAGGCGACTGCTCCTGTTGGGCAGTCGTCGAAACGCCCTCTGACCTCTTGTCCTACGCCGACCGAAAAGGCTTCCAAGCACCCACGCGCGACGCCGTCCAAGCCGCCGAAGGCTCTACCCAAGATGAAGATGACTGTCCCCACCATTTCTGGGTAATAATAAAACTTGTTTTCCTTTGTCGACCGTGGACAGATCCTTGGTCGATTCATTGAGCCAACTGACTGACTTTCGAGATTTGCAGTGCTTCTACTTCTGAGCTCTCCGCCAAGGACGATGATCAAGAGATGGAGGATGCTGTTACTTCCAACCCCGGTATGATTACTGATGTTCTGCCTTGAATCGACTGATGATTTCTCATAACTCCGGTCGACTGAATTTTTCTCGTAGCTCCTTCTCATGTCATTAACCTCCTAACGACGACGATGAAGAGCCACCAAGAGTGAGGCGGAACAGGAGAGCGTCGGCTGGCGGAACCCCACAATCCACTCCGGCGCCTGAGGCCGTAGCTCGAGATGGTGGTGAAACCACTCGGGCTTCTGTGACTTTCGCCATTCCTCTGACGAGTGTGCGGCCCTCGACGTCGACTGCGGATCCGCCTTCGCTCTTGGCCACACACCACGTCCCTGAGGACCAAGTGGATGCAGCTAAGGAAGCTGTACGCCAGGCAGGGATCATGATGGAGCAGGTCAAGATGGTTCGAGAAGCCAGCCAAGCAGCTTATGACGCGAGTTCAGCTCTTCAGAGTAACGTCCAGGTCAGTCGACTCAACACTTGGTCTATTATGATATGCTGTTTGAAGAATCTCTTTTCCGAAGATCTTTATATCTGTACACCCACTGGGTGTGTCTGCCAATTCTTGGACGAGTGGGGGCACGCTAAGTGCACCCACTGGGTGTAGTCCCCGAGACTACGGTGGACTGCTGGCAGTCGACTGTAGTCTTTATATTGTGTTGCAGTAGTTGTATTTCTTCACTCGGTCTGGTCAGGCCATGTTGAATGGAACTGTATCCGGTCGACTGCGGGCAGTCGATTTTTTTTTTTGCAAAACCAGTGGGGGCACGCTGAGTGCACCCACTGGGTGTAGTCCCTGAGACTACTGTTGAATGTTTTTGATTCAGCTGTAGTCTTAGAAGCGCCATCATTGTCTCTTGGTTACTTGGAAGCAACTTATCTTGGACCTCTGTCGACTGATTTTTGCAGAAATCCTATGGACTTGTGGCTCTTTATACTGAGTTGGAGAACAAACAGATCCAACTCAACCTTGACCTGAAGCTTGCTCAACAGAACCTGCAGAAGGTGCAAGAAGAAGCAAAAGGTATGGCTGGTGAAGTTTCTCATTCTTGACAAGTGACTTTTCTTTCTTGCTCGTTCTTGATGTTGAGCTCACTCGACGTTCTGTAGATAAACTGGAGGAAGCTCTGAAGAAGAAGGATCGAGATCTTGCCGAAGCGCAGAAGGAGGCCTTGAGCAAAATGAAGGTTGCAGAAGAGAAACTGGCTTCGGTCGGGACTCTTGAGCAGGAGAACTCCAGACTGAAAGCTGCTCTCGAGATAGCTAATCAAGAGGTCAGCCGACTGAAGAACGACAAGATGGTTCTGCATGACAAGGCGGGTGAGCTGGCGGGGAAGGTGAACGATCTGGAGGCTTATCTTGGTGGACTCGCCAAGAAGCTGTTCGTCATGCTCGAAGGTAGTTACCCCGACCCGACTGTCTTCCAGTTACCAAGCCCGTGTAGGGTCACTGTCTTATTCTTGAATTGTGTTCGCAGAATTCTGCTAGAGCTTCGAAGAGGAAACCAGTCGAGTGGAGCCAGGTTTGGATCCCGCCAACTCTCTCGTGAAGGACGAGGCTGCTATGAACGTGCTCCGACTGGAGTCTCGTGTTACCAGCGTTGTTGACTATCTCGCCTGGCTGAAGGTTGCGATGTCGCGGATCGATACATCACTCTGGCCTGGGACGACGCTTCAGAATGACCTCGAGTCCCTGATGGCTCGACTTAATGAAGTCCCAGGTCGAGTGGCGGAATGGAAGAAATCTTCTGCTAGATGTGGTGCTGATGTCGCTCTGTCTCTGGTCCGCGTCCATTGCAAGGAGGCGCGAGAAGAAAAGTTGGCCGCCATTCAAGTTGCCAATACCAGGAAACACAACTTTCAAGACTTCATGGAGACTTTCATTGCTGCTGCTACTCGTATTGCAGACAGAATCGACTTGGACGAGTTCGTCGCCCCTTCTAGCCCTCCGCTTGAGGAATGAAAAACTTTTATACTTCACTTTAAATTTGCCTCGGAATGCCGAGTGGATTTGTATCCGTTAAACTCTGCCGAGCTGAGGGCTCGAGTACTTTGATCTGAGGTCTGGGACCTTTAGGCCTTATCTGAACTTGATTTCTCGTTGAATATCTTCATGGTTTGATCTGTCGAGTGGAACTTGATCTTCACTCGGAATAACCTTGTATTCGTGGCGTAACTCCGAAGGAGAAGGTAGCAGTTGACTTGCGTCTCGTCGTCCTTGCGGATTGGGTTGTGTCCTGTACTTAGGCGAGCGCTGGGCTGCAGCTAAGCCCCCAAGTGGGAGGTTTGCTCTCACTCGGTGGGATTTTTGAACGCTTAGGCGAGCACTGGGCTGCAGCTAAGCCCCTGAGTGAGAGGTTTGCTCTCACTCGGTAGGATTTTTAAACACTTAGGCGAGCGCTGGGCTGCAGCTAAGCCCCCGAGTGGGAGTCTGGCTCGCCACTCGGTAGGATTTTTAAACACTTAGGCGAGCACTGGGCTGCAGCTAAGCCCCCGAGTGGGAGGTTTGCTCTC
>NC_041388.1:711808748-711817008 GCF_002162155.2 Triticum dicoccoides | reverse complement strand
ACTTAGGCGAGCACTGGGCCGCAGCTAAGCCCCCGAGTGGGAGGTTTACTCTCCACTCGGTAGGATTTTTAAACACTTAGGCGAGCACTGGGCTGCAGCTAAGCCCCCGAGTGGGAGTCTGGCTCGCCACTCGGTAGGATTTTTAAACACTTAGGCGAGCACTGGGCTGCAGCTAAGCCCCCGAGTGGGAGTCTGGCTCGCCACTCGGTAGGATTTTTAAACACTTAGGCGAGCACTGGGCTGCAGCTAAGCCCCCGAGTGGGAGGTTTGCTCTCGACTCGGTAGGATTTTTGAATACTTAGGCGAGCACTGGGCTGCAGCTAAGCCCCCGAGTGGGAGTCTGGCTCGCCACTCGGTAGGATTTTTCAGACTTAGGCGAAACGGATTCGCAGCTAAGTCACCCACTGGGGGATTTCGTATGCAAACAAAAGTGACATCAATTATTGGAACACTCTTGTCTTTGATAAAAATGAACTGCAGAAGTTTTTCTTATTACATCTCGTCCAAGGGAGAACTCAAGTGTAAAAGGGGTGGAGCAGTTCCGCATTCCAAGCTCGCGGCTCGTCGATCTGGCGATCAACATTGTAGAGGTGATACGCTCCATTGTGGAGGACTCTGGTGATGATGAAGGGGCTTTCCTAAGTAGGAGCAAGCTTGTGTGGTTTCTGTTGATCCACTCGGAGGACCAAATCTCCTTCTTGGAAGGCTCGACTCTTCACATTTCTGGCGTGGAATCGACGCAAGTCTTGCTGATAAATGGTCGATCTGATCATGGCCATTTCCCTCTCTTCTTCTAGGAGGTCGACTGCGTCTTGCCGGGCTTGTTCTGCTTCATCTTCGGTATAAAGTTTGACTCGGGGCGCGTTGTGAAGAAGATCACTCGGCAGAACTGCTTCGGCTCCATAAACCAGAAAGAACGGAGTTCTTCCAGTCGACCGATTTGGGGTGGTCCTCAATCCCCACAAAACTGATGGAAGCTCGTCGACCCATGCGCCTGCTGCGTGCTTGAGATCACGTATCAGCCGGGGCTTTAGCCCTTTGAGAATTAGACCATTTGCCCTCTCAGCTTGTCCGTTCGACTGGGGATGGGCGACCGATGCGTAGTCGACTCGTGTGCCTTGAGAGGTGCAAAAAGCTCTGAACTTGTCCGAATAAAAGTTTGACCCATTGTCAGTGATGATGCTATGCGGGACTCCATATCTGAATGTTAGCCCCCTGACGAAACTGATAGCAGTGCAAGCATCAAGATTCTTGATAGGCTTAGCTTTAATCCATTTGGTAAACTTGTCGACTGCCACAAGCACATGTGTGAAACCGCTCCTGCCTGTTCTCAGTGGACCAACCATGTCCAGTCCCCAAACAGCAAAGGGCCAGACGAGTGGAATGGTCTTCAGGGCTGACGCAGGCTTGTGTGACATGTTGGAGTAGAACTGGCACCCTCCACACTTGTCGACTATCTCCTTTGCCATTTCGTTTGCCTTTGGCCAGTAAAATCCCGCTCGGTATGCTTTAGCCACAATGGTCCGGGAAGACGCATGGTGACCATAGGTCCCCGAGTGGATATCATCAAGGATTATCTGACCTTCTTCTGGTGTTATGCACTTCTGACCGATTCCAGTCGCGCTTTCTCTATACAACTGTCCCTTTATGACTGTGAAGGCCTTGGATCGGCGGACGATCTGTCGAGCCGCTTCCTCATCCTCCGGGAGTTCTTTCCTTAGGATATACGTGATGTACGGTATCGTCCAGTCGGGAGTGATTGCCAAGACTTCCATGATTAGGTCGACCACAGCAGGGACTTCGACTTCAGTCGGATCTGTGGCACTTTTCGGCTGCGAGGCTTCTTCTGTAAAATGATCTTCTTGGACTGACGGCGAGTGGATGTGCTCCAGGAACACGTTGCTGGGGATGGCTTCTCTCTTGGAGCCTATCTTTACCAAATCGTCAGCTGCCTGATTTTTCAGTCAGGGGATGTGATGAAGCTCTAACCCCTCGAATTTTTTTTCTAACTTTCTCACTGCATTGCAATAACCAGTCATTGCCGGACTTCTGACGTCCCACTCCTTCATCACTTGATTAACCACCAAATCTGAGTCGCCAGAGACCATGAGGCGACGGGCGCCGAGTGAAATGGGCATGCGCAACCCATACAATAGTGCTTCATATTCTGCTTCATTATTGGAGGAATCGAAGTGAATCTGGAGAACGTATCTGAGCTTATCTCCTCGGGGGGAGACTAATACTACCCCAGCACCGGAGCCATTCAGCATCTTAGATCCATCGAAGAACATGGTTCAGTGCTCCGAGTGAATCTGAGTCGGAAGTTGCTGTTCGATCCACTCGGCGATGAAATCTGCGATTGCTTGGGACTTGATAGCCTTCTTTGCTTCAAGCTTGATATCTAAGGGAAGGAGTTCAATCGCCCACTTAGCCACTCGACCAGTTGCATCTCTGTTGTGCAGAATCTCTGACAGTGGGGCGTCGCTGACGACTGTAATGGAGTGGTCAGAGAAGTAATGTGCAACCTTCTTCGTGGTCATATAATTCCCATATACAAGCTTCTGGTAATGAGGATATCTTTGTTTTGAAGGGGTCAAAACTTCAGACACATAATAAACTGGGCGCTGAACTCTGAAGGCCTTTCCTTCTTCTTCCCGCTCGACCGTAAGTACTATACTGACAACTTGTCCTGTGGCTGCAATGTAAAGCAGCAGAGGCTCTTTGCTGATTGGGGCAGCAAGCACCGGCTGGGTGGAGATCAGAGCTTTGAGCTCTGCAAATGCTGCATCAGCTTCTGGAGTCCACTCGAACTTGTCAGACTTCTTCATCAGTCGGTAAAGAGGCAACACCTTTTCACCGAGACGAGAAATGAATCGACTTAGAGCGGCCAAGCAGCCCGTAAGCTTTTGGACATCGTGCACACGCACAGGACGCTTCATCCGGAGTATGGTACCAACTTTTTCAGGATTGGCGTCGATCCCCCGTTTGGAAACGAGAAAACCGAGTAACTTTCCACTTGGAACTCCGAATGCGCACTTTGATGGATTGAGTTTGATATCATACCTCCTGAGGTTGGCAAAGGTTTCAGCAAGGTCAGACCGCAGGTCGGAACCTTTCCGTGACTTGACCACAATATCATCCATGTATGCCTCCATATTCCGACTGATTTGAGTGAGTAAACACTTCTGAATCATCCTCATGAACGTGGCTCTGACATTCTTGAGGCCGAACGGCATGGTGACGTAACAGAAGCATCCGAATGGAGTGATGAAAGCCGTTTTGATCTCGTCAGGTCCATACAGACGGATCTGATGGTACTCGGAATAGGCGTCTAGAAAAGACAATCTCTCGCACCCCGCGGTCGAGTCGACTATTTGGTTGATGCGAGGGAGAGAAAAATGATCTTTCAGGCAGGCCCGATTGATATGTTTAAAATCAATGCACATGCGAAGTGACTTGTCCTTCTTGGGGACCATGACGACATTGGCGAGCCACTCGGAGTGGTAAATCTCTCGGATGAACTCCGTTGCTAAGAGCTGAGCCACCTCCTCGCCAATAGCTTTCTTCTTCTGGACGGCGGACCGTCGAAGGTGTTCTTTCACAGGCTTGAATTTTGGGTCGACTCGTAGACGGTGCTCAGCCAGCTCTCTGGGAACTCCAGGCATGTCAGAGGGTTTCCATGCGAAGATGTCCCAGTTCTCACGGAGGAGCTGGACGAGCGCTTCTTCCCATTTGGAGTCGAGCGTCGTTGAGATGTGAGTCAGGGCAGCATTGGGGTCGGTCGGGTGAATGTGGGCTGGCTTTGTTTAGCCGAACGACTGAAAAGCTGATTCTGAAGCAGGCTTCTTGGCTCGCAACAATTCACTCGGATCGGCGGTCTTCTGGTACTCTTGCAGCTCGACCACTGCCATCTGAGTATCAGCGATCTTTGAGCCTTTCTGAAAACACTCTTCTACTTTCTTTCTATTGCCTGTAATAGTGATCACACCTCTGGGGCCAGGCATCTTCAGTTTGAGGTACACGTAACACGGTCAAGACATGAAGCGTGCATAAGCTGGCCTGCCCAAAATGGCATGATAAGCGCTTTGGAAGTCCACGACCTCGAATGTCAACTTTTCCTTGCGGTAATTCTTTGAATCACCGAAATCCACATCAAGAGCAATCTGGCCGAGTGATTCGGCTTTCTTCCCGGGAATGACTCCGTGGAAGCTCATGTTACTGGTACTGAGCCTGGACATCGGGATGCCCATCCCTTTCAACGTTTCTGCGTATAGTATGTTCAGGCCACTGCCACCATCCATCAGGACTTTGATCAGTCGAGTGCCTTCGACAACTAGGTCGACCACCAAAGCTTGCCTCCCAGGGGTGGCAATGTGCGTAGGGTGATCAGACTGGTCGAATGTGATGACAGTCTGAGACCACTTCAGATAACTGGGTGTTACCGGAGCAACCATATTCACCTCACGGTTAATGACTTTCAGTCGACTTTTGCTTTCGACATCAGCAAAAATCATCAGGGTGGAATTGACTTGGGGGTATCCATCGTCACTATCTTCCTTGTCCTCAACTCTGTCCGACTCTTTTTCCTTATCTTTGGACTGCTTGCCCTGAAACTGCTGGATCACGAGCCGGCACTGTCGAGTGGTATGCTTTGGATAAATAAAATTACCCTCTTCATCTTTCTTGGTGTGGATGTGACATGGCAGATCCAAAACATCATTTCCATCTTGATCCTTGACTTTCTTGGGCTTCCAGGGCCCCTTGGATTTTCCCTTGAATTTTCCCTGGGTTACGGCCAGGCCTCCCCAGGGGCGGCTGGCTTGGCCTTCCACTTCTGTTTCTGACTGGAGTTTCCTCCGGTTTCTTGGGCGACTGCCTTGTGCTTGCCACTCCGGAGTCAATCTTCGTCTTCACCATTAGCGTATTTGGTGGCAATCTCCATCATCCGATTCAGAGACATCTCTCCAGTTCGACCGAACTTCAGATTCAATTCTCTGTACTTAACGCCTTCTTTAAAGGCACAAACTGCTTGATGATCTGGTACATTCTCAACTGTGTGATGCAATGTGATCCACCTCTGGATGTAATCCCTCATAGTTTTATTCGGTTTCTGCACGCAAGACCGCAATTCTGTAAGGCCTCCAGGTCGCTTGCATGTTCCCTCAAAGGTTGTGACAAACACTCGGGAGAGGTCCTCCCAAGTGTAGATGCTGCTGGGTGCCAACTGATTTAGCCACGCTCTGGCTGAGCCCTCTAACATGAGAGGCAAATGCTTCATAGCTACCTCATCATTGCCACCGCCAATCTGTACAGCCACTCTGTAATCTTCAAGCCAAGTGTCAGGTTTAGACTCACCGCTGAACTTGCTGACTCCCGTCGCCAACCTGAAGTTGGGAGGATGTGACGCCCCCGATTCAATCGTACACTAATCATGCACGCAAATGTGTACGATCAAGATCAGGGACTCACGGGAAGATATCACAACACAACTCTAAAACATAAATAAGTCATACAAGCATCATAATACAAGCCAGGGGCCTCGAGGGCTCGAATACAAGTGCTCGATCATAGACGAGTCAGCGGAAGCAACAATATCTGAGTACAGACATAAGTTAAACAAGTTTTCCTTAAGAAGGCTAGCACAAACTGGGATACAGATCGAAAGAGGCGCAGGCCTCCTGCCTGGGATCCTCCTAAACTACTCCAGGTCGTCGTCAGCGGGCAGCACGTAGTAGTAGGCACCTCCGGTGTAGTAGGGGTCGTCGTCGACGGTGGCGTCTGGCTCCAGGGCTCCAGAATCTGGTTGCGACAACCAGAAAGAAAGGAAAGGGGGAAAAAGGGGGGAGAAAGCAACCGTGAGTACTCATCCAAAGTACTCGCAAGCAAGGATCTACACTACATATGCATGGATATATGTGTAAAGGGCCATATCAGTGGACTGAACTGCAGAATGCCAGAATAAGAGGGGGATAGCTAGTCTTATCGAAGACTACGCTTCTGGTCACCTTCGTCTTGCAACAGGCAGAAGAGGGTAGGTCGAAGTCCTCCAAGTAGCATCGCATAGCATATCCTACCCGGCGATCCTCCCCTCGTATCCCTGAGGGAGAGCGACCACCGGTTGTATCTGGCACTTGGAAGGGTGTGTTTTATTAAGTATCCGGTTCTAGTTGTCATAAGGTCAAGGTACAACTCCAAGTCGTCCTGTCACTGAAGATCACGGCTATTTGAATAGATTAACTTCCCTGCAGGGGTGCACCACATGGCCCAACACGCTCGATCCCATTTGGCCGGACACACTTTCCTGGGTCATGCCCGGCCTCGGAAGATCAACACGTCGCAGCCCCACCTAGGCTCAACAGAGAGGCCAGCACGCCGGTCTAAACCTAAGCGCACAGGGGTCTGGGCCCATCGCCCATAGCACACCTGCACGTTGCGTACGCGGCCGAAAGCAGACCTAGCCTAGTGGCGTTCCAGTCCAATTCGGCGTGCGCCGCTCCGTCGCTGACGTCTGAAGTGCTTCGGCTGATACCACGACGTCGGGATACCCATAACTACTCCCACGTAGATGGTTAGTGCGTATAGGCTCGTAGCCAGACTCAGATCAAATACCAAGGTCTCGTTAAGCGTGTTATTATGAAGCAACCGCGGACGCCGACCAGGGCCAGGCCCACCTCTCTCCTAGGCAGTCTCAACCTGCCCTGTCGCTCCGCCACAAAGATCCACACAGAGGGCCGTCGGGACAAAGGTCCTTTCAACCCCCAATCCGTGAATCACTCGCGGGTACTCCTCGAGCGGACCCGACTTTAGTCACCATCTGTATAGTATGTATGTATGTATATTATATACCCGTGATCACCTCCCAAGTGATCACGGCCCGATAGTATAGCAAGGCAGACTGACAAGAATGTAGGGCCAATGATGATAAACTAGCATCCTATACTAAGCATTTAGGATTGCAGGTAAGGTATCAACAGATGTAGCAACAATGTCAGGCTATGCATCAGAATAGGATCAACGGAAAGCAGTAGCAGGCTACACTACTCTAATGCAAGCAGTATAGAGGAGAATAGGCGATATTTGGTGATCAAGGGGGGGGGGCTTGCCTGGTTGCTCTGGCAAGGGAGAGGGGTCGTCAACACCGTAGTCGAACCGGGCAGCAGCAGCGTCGGTCTCGTAGTCTACCGGAGAGGAGAGGGGGAAGAAACAATGAATAACATGTAAACAGATGCATATTGATGCATGACATGACAAGTAACGATGCTAGGCGTGCCCTAACGTGGTATGAGGTGGTACCGGTTAAGGGGGGAAACATCCGGGGAAGTATTCCCGGTGTTTCGTGATTTCGGGCAGAGGAGCCGGAGGGGGAAAGTTGCGAGTTTGATAGGTTAGGGGTGTGTGGCGGACGAACGGACTGCGTATCCGGAATCGTCTCGTCGTTCTGAGCAACTTTCATGTTGAAAATATTTTAATCCGAGTTACGGATTAAAAGATATGATTTTCTAAAGATTTTATTAATTTCTGGAATTTATTTAATTATTTAATTAATTCGGAAAACAGATTAATGACATCAGCATGATGTCATGCTGACATCAGCAGTCAACAGAGTTGACTTGGTCAACCTGACATGTGGGTCCAGTGGGACCCACCTGTCATTCTCTGTTTTGTTTAATTATAGATTAGTTAAATTAATTAGTGATTATGTTAATCTAATCAGGATTAATTAACTTAATTAATTACTTAATAAATTAATTAATTAATAATTAATTTTATTAAATCATTTTTATTTTTATTAATCATATTTACTATTTTTATTTGTCTTATTTATTTATTTATTATTATTTTTTTAATCCCTTTTTTTTAACGTTCTGGGGCGGGGCCCCCTAGTTAGTGGCCCGGGGGCCTTAGCGGGCACAGGGCGGTGCGGGTGCGGGTGCGGGTGCGGGTGCGGGTGCGGGCGTGAGCCCGACTGGGCACTGGGCACCCGTGCCCGAGGCCACCGCAGCGAGGGCGCGAGGCCCAGCTGCGTCGGCGGCCTCGCTTGACAGCGGCAGGGGGCGGGGAGCAGGGGAGGCCCCGGACGGCGATGACCCTGGCGCGCGCGGCCAGGAGCCGCGGGAAGGAGGCGGTGGTGGCCGGGCGGGCATCAGCCGTAGGTGGCACGAGCGGCGACGGGAGCGACGGAGCGCGCGCATAACGCGCGGGTGCGCGCGTGCTCACCGCGAGCACGAGCACCTGGCGGCGCGTGCACGACTGCGGGACG
>NC_041388.1:711801672-711807820 GCF_002162155.2 Triticum dicoccoides | reverse complement strand
CGTACCCGATCCAGATCGGGACGAGGAGAGGAGAGACGTGGGGAGTGGGAGGAGTGGGTTAGGGTTCGGTGTCACCTGGGTGGGCTAGTAGGTGAGGTGGGGTGGGGTGGCCGGTTCGGCTGGGCCGGCCAGGGTAGGCCAGATGGGTTGAGGCCCAAGGGGGGCGCGGTGGTCAACTGGGCCAGTCGGTCCAGGTGAGGGGGGGGTTCTTCCTTTTTTTTCTGTTTTGCATTTTCGTTTATTATTTCTCTTCTCTCTTTTAATTCATTTTAAAATATTCAGACACTTTCTAAAAATATGTTTTCTTTAATATAATTACCCTTGTAATATTCGGCACCCACCGAACAATTTTGTTTCAACTTTTGAAAACGTTTGTTGTTTGACATATTTAGAATTTAAATTTCAAAATGGTTTCGAATCATTAAGAGGTTAGCAACGGTAACCGAGGTGACGTGGCATGATTAGCGTGGGGTTACTGTAGAATGATTATCCGGGCGTCACAATTCTCCTCCACTACAAGAAATCTCGTCCCGAGATTTAAGAGGGGTGTAAGGGGGGGAAGTTTGGTAACGAATCTAGCGGGTCTTCTCACCCTAGCTTGGTCTTCTCGAAGAGGCCGGTCCAATACATTGATGTCTTCATTTCGCTGCTTTAGGTCATCAAGATGAAGTCGGCGTCCTTTCTTCCGGAACTCCATCGTACTTACGAAGGAATAAAGGGTGGGCATACTGGGAGAACGAACCTCTGCAAGGTTAACTATCTGGTCGATAAGATCGGGGAAGGTGGCGGAAAGTAACTCTCGAATTGAAACTTAACGAATTATCGAGAGCAAAGTAAGAAAGTACCACGAGAAGTTCCAAACGGGTAGGCAATCGTTCGATGCCTGTTACAAGGCGTGAAAGGGGTTCAGAGCAACGGGAATAAGCATTGCGTCTGATACCAGAATAGATCACTAGGAAGGTGGCTCGTGATCTTTCATACGAAGCCAAGCGTGAGGAATAACTTTGGAAACCGGGGGTGTACAGGAGAGTCAGGTTTTGATCGACCATTAACTTCAAAGCAATAGGGTTGCTAGAAGGAAAGAATACAAACAACACCGTTCACTTGTTAGAATTAACACGGGGACCAAGAAAGAATGGTGACGGTGAGAAGTATTTCTATGTCAAGAATTCTCAAGAGGTGGAACAAATCTCAGAACATTCTTGACATAAAGGATGGTAATACTCCAAGGTAAAGAAGAACAATTGCTGGATAGCAAGGAACTCAAGGTATAACACCAAACATGAACAAGCTTGTGTTGGTGGGAAGGCAATAAAGTGGTCGTCGATAATACAATTCATCAAGGGCAAGGATGGTATTTCTCATCATGAATTCAATTGATATCCTGGATGAGCTCAGAATGTTGATGATCACGACACCTTTGTCGCGAGAGTTCATGAAGAAGTAATCGATCGGTGACGACATCAAGTCAAGTAATGATGAAGTGAAAGGTTATTAGAACCAAGGGTACGACACAAACTCGAAACCAAGCTTGTTGTTCAAGGCGAAATGATATGACGATGAGGATCGACGTAAGGTTAGTTCATCGTCGAAAATTGGTGCTCCGAGAATAAGGACCAGGTAGCACAGTTAGAATCGTCACGACAATGATATAGCCAAACAGGCTAGGAATGGCGTGATCGGGTACAAACTCGTACTTATAGAAGCTTACTGAAGAGTTGTTGAACCGCAGAGCGGACTCGGTTCAGTTATCGGTGTCTTTGAGTGTTCAATAACTCAGAGCCCGCGAAAAATTGGAATCAGTGGGAAGGTAGCACTTGATGAAGAACTCATAAAAAGTTATGCAGTTCCATGATAATCTCGAGATACCAGGGGGGTAATACTCGACACAAGATCAAAGTAAAGGTTGGACTGGTGTATTGATCCATAGAAGACAATTGTTTTAACTTGTCCGAGAAATGAGATCAAAGAAGAACAATCATGGTCGGAACCACGGTTGAAAAAGGCCAGATCCTAGATATAAGATGAACTTATACCAAAGGAATAATTCATTTAAAAGAAGCTTTAATGATAAGATCTACATCGTGTCCATGGGCATGAACACAAGTTCAAGGTCGACTCCCACTTCTCCAATGCATAACCTTTCATTCACTTCTCACGTTCGATGAAGTTGCAGTGTTGAAATTTTATCTGGTGAAGCACCAGAAGAGTATGACTCGTGAAAACTTTCGGGTTCACACGGTTTAGAGAAGGCATATGTTCAACCCATCGGGGCTTCTTAGAAACATATACCACAAGTTTCAAGAGTAAATAACACAAGCCCGAAAGCAGAGCATGGTTGGCCAAGCAGAGGATACAACTTAACAAAGGCATTATGTATCAGGGGAAGAACTCACAAAGTGATCAAATGTGAAGGACACTGTCGGATAACAATCCAACAAAGGACTTGATGGTCCACAAAGGATCTGATACGAGTATCGGTACTCAACTAGAGGAAGAAGAATGCAAGGAGATCAGATTATAGAAACAACTGACTAACTCAATTGTCAAATGCAAAGGAATTATGATTTCCAAATCAAGGGATCAGAAGCAATGCTCTGATTAGGGATGGATAAGTTGAATAGCCTTAGGGTACAATCAATGACAATTGGATTGGTCGAGAACCAATTCCCGTTAAAAGAATGGAAGCTCAGCCGGAAAGGTAATTTATAAGGATCAATGATGATTGCGTGTATTCGCAACATATTGAGTCAACAGACTCAAAATGATAATGACAAGGAATGTCATTAAGACTACGAGACTTATGGGATTAACCATAATGCAAGCAACCAAGAATTTCAAGAGCCAAAGGCTCCAAAGGATTTTCGGAAGATCGAATATTATTTTGAAGACTTTTGTGAAACACATGAACAACTGGGGATAAGCGGATACTCGACAAGTGCGAGAATTATCCATAGGGGTATTCAGGTGACAAGGAATTGCAAGACAGTAGGCACAAGATATTCTCGGATCAATAGAGAGAATTTCGGGGTATCTTGTAATAACAAGATCAACTGGGAATAAAAATAAGAACGTCAAGTGTATGTATTTATCCATAGGGATATTTCGATGGTAGGGAATTGCAAAAGCAACGGGCACAAAGTCTCAAAAGAGTTTCGGCGAGTAACTTCGAAATCTTCTGGTGCAGCCGGCGATCACCTGGACTGAAGGGGCTCTCCGGGAGAAAGTATCTTCGAGAACCTAAAGTCAGATTTTAGTAAAAATCGTTTAACCCGAGTAGAAGAGAGTTCAGAGTCCCAGAGTAAAGGTCGAGGAGTAAAAGATCCTAGTACCACCCGATGGCGACGTGGGCCCGGAAGGCACACAGCCAAGTTAGTAAAAGTTTTGCAATGTCTAGACTCGACTTCGGCCAAGGAGTGTGGAAGGGGATTCCTACAGGCAGTCGGCTCTGATACCAACTTGTGACGCCCCCGATTCAATCGTACACTAATCATGCACGCAAATGTGTACGATCAAGATCAGGGACTCACGGGAAGATATCACAACACAACTCTAAAACATAAATAAGTCATACAAGCATCATAATACAAGCCAGGGGCCTCGAGGGCTCGAATACAAGTGCTCGATCATAGACGAGTCAGCGGAAGCATCAATATCTGAGTACAGACATAAGTTAAACAAGTTTGCCTTAAGAAGGCTAGCACAAACTGGGATACATATCGAAAGAGGCGCAGGCCTCCTGCCTGGGATCCTCCTAAACTACTCCAGGTCGTCGTCAGCGGGCAGCACGTAGTAGTAGGCACCTCCGGTGTAGTAGGGGTCGTCGTCGACGGTGGCGTCTGGCTCCAGGGCTCCAGAATCTGGTTGCGACAACCAGAAAGAAAGGAAAGGGGGAAAAAGGGGGGGGAGAAAGCAACCGTGAGTACTCATCCAAAGTACTCGCAAGCAAGGATCTACACTACATATGCATGGATATATGTGTAATGGGCCATATCAGTGGACTGAACTGCAGAATGCCAGAATAAGAGGGGGATAGCTAGTCTTATCGAAGACTACACTTCTGGTCACCTTCGTCTTGCAACAGGCAGAAGAGGGTAGGTCGAAGTCCTCCAAGTAGCATCGCATAGCATATCCTACCCGGCGATCCTCCCCTCGTATCCCTGAGGGAGAGCGACCACCGGTTGTATCTGGCACTTGGAAGGGTGTGTTTTATTAAGTATCCGGTTCTAGTTGTCATAAGGTCAAGGTACAACTCCAAGTCGTCCTGTTATCGAAGATCACGGCTATTCGAATAGATTAACTTCCCTGCAGGGGTGCACCACATAGCCCAACACGCCCGATCCCATTTGGCCGGACACACTTTCCTGGTTCATGCCCGACCTCGGAAGATCAACACGTCGCAGCCCCACCTAGGCTCAACAGAGAGGCCAGCACGCCGGTCTAAACCTAAGCGCACAGGGGTCTGGGCCCATCGCCCATAGCACACCTGCACGTTGCGTACGCGGCCGAAAGCAGACCTAGCCTAGTGGCGTTCCAGTCCAATTCGGCGCGCGCCGCTCCGTCGCTGACGTCTGAAGTGCTTCGGCTGATACCACGACGTCGGGATACCCATAACTACTCCCACGTAGATGGTTAGTGCGTATAGGCTCGTAGCCAGACTCAGATCAAATACCAAGATCTCGTTAAGCGTGTTATTATGAAGCAACCGCGGACGCCGACCAGGGCCAGGCCCACCTCTCTCCTAGGCGGTCTCAACCTGCCCTGTCGCTCCGCCACAAAGATCCACACAGAGGGCCGTCGGGACAAAGGTCCTTTCAACCCCCAATCCGTGAATCACTCACGAGTACTCCTCGAGCGGACCCGACTTTAGTCACCATCTGTATAGTATGTATGTATGTATAGTATATACCCGTGATCACCTCCCAAGTGATCACGGCCCGATAGTATAGCAAGGCAGACTGACAAGAATGTAGGGCCAATGATGATAAACTAGCATCCTATACTAAGCATTTAGGATTGCAGGTAAGGTATCAACAGATGTAGCAACAATGTCAGGCTATGCATCAGAATAGGATCAACGGAAAGCAGTAGCAGGCTACACTACTCTAATGCAAGCAGTATAGAGGAGAATAGGCGATATCTGGTGATCAAGGGGGGGGGGGCTTGCCTGGTTGCTCTGGCAAGGGAGAGGGGTCGTCAACACCGTAGTCGAACCGGGCAGCAGCAGCGTCGGTCTCGTAGTCTATCGGAGAGGAGAGGGGGAAGAAACAATGAATAACATGTAAACAGATGCATATTGATGCATGACATGACAAGTAATGATGCTAGGCGTGCCCTAACGTGGTATGAGGTGGTACCGGTTAAGGGGGGAAACATCCGGGGAAGTATTCCCGGTGTTTCGTGATTTCGGGCAGAGGAGCCGGAGGGGGAAAGTTGCGAGTTTGATAGGTTAGGGGTGTGTGGCGGACGAACGGACTGCGTATCCGGAATCGTCTCGTCGTTCTGAGCAACTTTCATGTTGAAAATATTTTAATCCGAGTTACGGATTAAAAGATATGATTTTCTAAAGATTTTATTAATTTCTGGAATTTATTTAATTATTTAATTAATTCGGAAAACAGATTAATGACATCAGCATGATGTCATGCTGACATCAGCAGTCAACAGAGTTGACATGGTCAACCTGACATGTGGGTCCAGTGGGACCCACCTGTCATTCTCTGTTTTGTTTAATTATAGATTAGTTAAATTAATTAGTGATTATGTTAATCTAATCAGGATTAATTAACTTAATTAATTACTTAATAAATTAATTAATTAATAGTTAATTTTATTAAATCATTTTTATTTTTATTAATCATATTTACTATTTTTATTTGTCTTATTTATTTATTTATTATTATTTTTTTAATCCCTTTTTTTAACGTTCTGGGGCGGGGCCCCCTAGTCAGTGGCCCGGGGGCCTTAGCGGGCACAGGGCGGTGCGGGTGCAGGTGCGGGTGCGGGTGCGGGTGCGGGCGTGAGCCCGACTGGGCACTGGGCACCCGTGCCCGAGGCCACCGCAGCGAGGGCGCGAGGCCCAGCTGCGTCGGCGGCCTCGCTCGACAGCGGCAGGGGGCGGGGAGCAGGGGAGGCCCCGGACGGCGAC
>NC_041388.1:711785546-711800432 GCF_002162155.2 Triticum dicoccoides | reverse complement strand
GGCGCTCGTACCCGATCCAGATCGGGACGAGGAGAGGAGAGACGTGGGGAGTGGGAGGAGTGGGTTAGGGTTCGGTGTCACCTGGGTGGGCTAGTAGGTGAGGTGGGGTGGGGTGGCCGGTCCGGCTGGGCCGGCCAGGGTAGGCCAGATGGGTTGAGGCCCAAGGGGGGCGCGGTGGTCAGCTGGGCCAGTCGGTCCAGGTGAGGGGGGGGGGTTCTTCCTTTTTTTTCTGTTTTGCATTTTCTTTTATTATTTCTCTTCTCTCTTTTAATTCATTTTAAAATATTCAGACACTTTCTAAAAATATGTTTTCTTTAATATAATTACCCTTGTAATATTCGGCACCCACCGAACAATTTTGTTTCAACTTTTGAAAACGTTTGTTGTTTGACATATTTAGAATTTAAATTTCAAAACGGTTTCGAATCATTAAGAGGTTAGCAACGGTAACCGAGGTGACGTGGCATGATTAGCGTGGGGTTACTGTAGAATGATTATCCGGGCGTCACAGAGGAATCACTGCGGCTCTGATGGCTCGACTGAAACACTCTTGCCCCGAAGCATGTACTCTGCTCCTGGCAGGCGCATCTCTGTCATGGCCTTCTCGATGAGCTCTGTTCCTGTCAACCAAACCTTGAACGAGGATGGATCTCGCATCAAAGCCTAGGTCCCTGGGGTCGACTAGAATCCTCCGCCCAACACTATGAGGGCGTCTGTCATCTCCCTGTCGAGGCGCATACGACCCACTCCTCGGGGGAGGGGTTGGCACTCGACGTCGATCATCACAATCGAATCGGTGATCATACTGCTCATTTCTTCTGTACTGATCGTGCCGGTCTCCACGTCCCTCACGCCCCGGGGGCGATCTCGGGCTGTGAGCCGACTGGACTGTATCCGTTGGAACGGATCGACTGTGGATCCTATTCCGTGACTGAGAAACAGCGGAATTCTGGTTTCCCGCCGCCCGGAGCAACGCTCTGATCTGCAACAAGCCCCTGCCAGCCTCTGACTGGGAGGGCTGAATCGATTCTGCTATACGGGCCACGGCGGCCAAATTCTGAACTGGGGTTCGATATACCTGTGTCGGCGGGAAGAGCTGACGTCGACTGGACTCGGGAGCTCGCTGACGCGCTTGCTCGTCGAGTATCCGCTGGAGATTCTCCAGTCGAGTGCGCTCGGCCAAGTTAGCCAAGTGCGCGTCCTCCAAGGCCCGGGCCTCGGGGGTTTCTCTGACGATAGGAGTGTGGAGTGCGTCCATGTTCCGGCGGCGAAGCTCCTCTCGCTGCAATGACGTGAGAGGTTCGGGGAGATACTCATCGCGGGGATGCGACGGGTCGCCCCCACCCGCGTCTCCATCAGCGTGAGGGAAGCCGGGAGGACTGTGTGTTCCATCGACCGCCAGCCTCAGCCGCTGGGTCGCTGCTGTCGCACTCAGATGCGGTCTCCGCGGAGCCAGTCGAACAGGCCGTAGAGGGATTCGTCGGGCTCGATTGCCGCGACTTGTGGGGCGGCCGACTGGCGAGCCACGGCATGCCTCACCCACCTCTGAAGTCTCGACCGACCTGAGCGCTTGCGCTGGTGGGAGACAGGGCAGGGAGACGACACGGGGGCCGACCGATACTGGGTCGACGGCTGCCGCAGGAGGACGCCACGAACGCATGCGCGGAAGTGCGTCGCACCGCGGACGGGGAGCGCGTCGATGTCGAGTGGAGCCTCCTGAAGCCAAGCGGAGTCGTCGGCGATGAACGTGAGCGCGCCGAGACGGATCTCGCGGCCCTCCACCAAAACTCCGCACGAAACCATGATCAAAGGGATCGGAAAAATCGCAACTTCTCCAACTAGGCGCTAAGATTCCTGCCCCACGGTGGGCGCCAACTGTCGTGGTTCTAACTCTGACAGTGATGTAGGGGGGTATGTATGGAGAGGCTAGATCTCAGCTATGGAGAGGTTGTAAACACACCAGGATGTACGAGTTCAGGCCCTTCGCGGAGGAAGTAACAGCCCTACGTCTCGGTGCCCGGAGGCGGTCGATTGGATTATAGGCGTGTGAATAACAGGGGTGCGAACCCTTGATACTGAGGAGGGAGTGGCTTATATAGAGTTCGCCAGCCCTCTCCTGCCCTCACTAATGCAGGGTTTAAGGTATATTAAGGTTGGGCGTTACTGGTAACGCCCCTAATAAAGTGCTATGATGACCATAAAGACTATTTAATGACCGACCGTTTGCGTGCGGAGTGACTTTAGATCTCCTGACAGTCGAGTGGTTGGCTTCGTGGTCGAGTGGTAGCTTCTTGGTCGAGTGTCTTGAACCCGTCGAGTGGGTATCTTCAAGACGATTGAAAGATGACTTCTTCTAAGGACGTCCTTGGGTAGAGCTCTTAGGACAGGTCCGTGCCCCTACCTTAGGTACATAGCTTCATCAGTGTTCAACTTGAATCGATAGCTACAGCGGGAGCGATTAACTTGCCAGCTCGTGGCAGCTAGGGTGTTCATTCGCTAGGTCGCCAGTGATTGCTCGACGTGCCTTTCGCTTGGCAGCACATGGCGTGCCCATCTATAAAGACCCCGGGCTGTTGGCGCAGCCTCCTCGCAGCGCCGCTCTTCTTCTACCTCCCATACAACTCTCTTGTGCTTTCTCTCTTATCTCAGATGTCTAACACAAGGACACACACCATGGAAGGAAGCCCACACGCACACTCACTTCATCAAGGAAGAAGACAATGGCTTTGCCAAAGATCCTTACTTGGTGGCTCACCGTGGCTACGTATTTTCCTTAGCCCTATCGGCTCTTTTTTCTAATTGACCATAGTGACTATTTATACAAAGCTTCTGGCACTCAACCACAACCCATGAACTCACACCAGACTCCACTAACCACTAACAACACGACCTCTTCTACCTCCTAGAATCATTCTACTATCTCCATGATGCACATGACTCGGCAGCTACACGTGACCAATGACTGCAGCCACGCACAAAGCTAGCTAGCAAGCCGCATGCAACTAACAACCTCTATCAACCAGCGGCATTTCCCACGTACTAACAAACTCACCTAGCTAGATAGTACTCGTATGTGCAGGTTGGCTTCAACTTATTCTAGCAGGGCCGTCTCACACGGCTATGTCATTCCACACAGCATCTGGCACTTGGCCATCTATGTCGCATCGCACAATCATCTTCAGCATCTCGCCTTGCTTGCCGCGTCACATATCATTTCCGCCTCGTGCCGCCATCGACATCTTGCCTTACTCGCCGTATCGCACGGTGACACGGCCTCTCACCGTCTCCGCACGGCTCTGCTAAAGCTTCACCGGACACACTACTCACTAGACCATCTAAGTTACATGCAAAACAACAACTACATATGTTGATACAAATATGAAGATTAGTGCTAATATGGGGGTCCCTAGATCCCTCTCCACACCACCATCACAGATCACACTCAACACCTGCCTGCCACTGTGAGAGCGAGAGTACAGAAGCGAAGAGGAGATCAATGGCGACGAGGAAGGAGGCCGTGGTGGTGTCGGCGATGATGCTTCTGGCGCTGGTGGTGACAGCGCAGGCGGGGCGTGCGAGGTGGGGCAGCTGACGGCGGTGTGCATGCCGGCGATCACCACCGGCGCGGACCTGCGCGCGCAGCACACTACAGCACGTCCGCTGTTCGAAGGCGTTCTGAAATGCCACTAAAGGTTGTAAAAACGCCTTTAAATGGTCACGAAGCGAAAGGTCAAGGAAGGCATTTTCCAATAGTGCCTCGATAGGTCTGGCGTTCTGAAAGCGCCTCCAAAGCTCCAGCGCTTTGCGGGCGTTTCCGGTAAGTCCCTAGTTGAAAAACGAGATACTACAATTCATCCTCCTCCACAGGCCACCCGTAGTATGCTATGGTATTTCTCTCGCTACTATAGATCGGTCGGGCCCAAGCCAAGGCCCATCAATCATCAATCATCAATCAAACAAAGAGCACAGTTCATCATGTGGCAGTCACGTACCAACTCCACAAACTAATAACACATTGCATGGCGCTGTTACCGCTTAAGAATTTTTATAACAGAAAGAATATGCGGCTCCTCTTTTAAACCAGTCAATATTTACATCCGTAGTCGGTATGGGACTAAATAAATGGCTACTCGAACTAGGAGTGGCTTACGTAAGTATAATTAAAAACAAAATACGAGCAGTCTGGTCTGACTCGAACTCGCGACGTCGGGCTTACCTGAAGACAAGTTTGCCAACAAACAATACAACTAGTTCCTGCTTGCTGTATTTATCAAGCAAGTTTGTTTGTATAGTGTGTCCATCTGGCCGCATGAGTGGAAGGCCTCACAGGCCATATTTGTTACAACAGGGGGCTAACCAATTTTAAAATGCCCCCTATGCTTTGATATTACAGCGTTTTCTCAAATTGGCTCTAAATCTGAAGTGGCGTTTTCTCATAATGCCATCAATTAAGCATGTTTTGGAGGCGTTCCTCATAAGTGCCGGCTAACAAGGGCCTTTGAAGGCGTTTTGTCCAGAAGGCCTTTAAAGGGAGGTACTTTTTTATTGCCTTGTAGAAAGTGCCTCTGTTTCTCTACCGTGTTGTAGTGGCAGGGGTGCTTCTGCCAGTACGCCAAGGACAGACCCCGCCCCCGGCCGCTACATCACCAGCCCCCACGCCCACGACACCCTCACCTCCTGCCCATTGCTAGGCGCCAGGCCGCCTAGAGACCGAGTATGGCTCAGCTAGATCTATGCGTGAGCGTGAGTGATGCAAGTGCGTGATGCGTCTATGCTCGCATGCAAGGTTCGTGGACACCGAAATTCTCGTTTACCGCGGTATCTGTGAAATCCCGGAAAATTTTCGAACGGAATTTGAGTTTGAATTTTGAATTCAGTTTTCTGTCATATACTATACATTAGGCCTGGACCCCGTTTCATCATCAAGCACCTTGTGGCGCAGTGCTTTGGTCTTGTGGGTGTTTATCTTGCCTTGATGTTGCTAGATCGAGCCGTTTGATGAAAACTTTACGATTTGTGTTCACGTGCAGCGGCTTTGTCTTGTTCCGTGCGTCTGGCTAACCCATCTCGTGACGCTAGACAGCTGCGATCGCTCCTTTTCCTTTTTTTTATTCAGAACAACCCTGTGCTCGCTCATATGGGCTGCGTTATATTTTCTGTTTTTTCTAGGCTGTAGTCTTGTCACGTTACTATATGGGCTGGTATGTTCTTTTCTTTTTTATTATCTCTTTGTCTTTTCGGTTTCCTTATTTGTTTTAACTTATGAACTCTTTTAAATTCATGATTTTTTGTATTTTATTTATATTTATATTTTTCATTTTTCTCTTATTTATTTATTTGTTTGAAATTCATGAATTTTTTTCACTCTGCCATCTATTTGCTTTAAATATCTTGATCGCGGGTTGTTTGTCACACGCGTCCCATGTCATGTCGTGTGTGTGGTGTCTACTTGTCGGCTCGCTCGCTTGTGCGTCTTTTGTTGGCCATTTCACGATGTGATTTGAGGTACCGTCTCGCATTGGTTTTGCTAATTCTCATCTAGATGAGAGTTAACAATGTCTCGTCTAACTCAAATACAGTTAAATATTTGTGCTACTGAGTCGTACTTGTTATCGTTGTGTTGTGTTTTCTGTTCGTCCCCGTAAAGCAGTCAGTCCCGATATGGCTTTTATTAGTTGGCCTTTTTTATTTTCGTGTATTGGGTTCTCGTTCATGTTGTAGGTTGTAGTTTTTTGGGGGGGAGGGTCACCTATCTTTTCATTCCCTGTTTTTGTTTATTTTACATTCGACTGTGTAGCTAGTGAGAGTGTTTGCTAAATCTCATCAAGATGAGATTTAGTAATGTCTCGTCTAAGTCTATAACAGTTTGATTTGTTTGCTTTAATGTTCACACCAACTCGACCATGCGTGTGCGGCTTATTCTTTTTTGTTTTACATGTACCGTTCTTGTTTAGTGTTGGCATGTTCTCGCGTTTCTTTTTACATGGGCTTGTGTATTTCGTTGTTGAAGAGTGGGCAACCCGTTCATTTTTTGTTAATTTTCGTTGTGCATCTTTCCTGGTGGAGAATTTGTAGAGTCCATCCTCGACTTACAAATGGTCTTGTAGTTCTCCCGGTTGTAAATTCGTCCTCGACACACAACTGGGCTCGTAGTTTCATAGTTGTCCTAGTTGCAAATCCACCCTTGAGTTGCACTGGGCCCATACTTCTGTAGTTTTCTTGATTGCAAGTTCACCCTCGGCTCGCAACTATGACCATTTCCTTCATCCCAGTTGTAAGCCCACGCTGGACTCGCAACTCGACATGTGTTTTTGTTTTTCTTCTCAGTTGCGGATTCACACTTGCTTCGCAACTAGACCCGTAGTTTGTTTTATCCCAGTTGCAAGTCCATCCTAGACATGCAACCCGGTTTGTAGTTGTCCCAGTTACAAGTCCAACCTCGAATCGCAACTGGAGTTTGTCTTTTTGTTTTTCATCACAGTTGCAAGTCGGCCCTTGAGTCGCAATTGGGCTCGTATTTTCATAATTGTCCTAGTTGCAAGTCCACCCTCAACTCGCAACTGGTAATGTTTTTTTTCATCCAAGTTAGAAGTCGACGCTCGACTCGCAACTTGGCTTGTAGTTTGTTATTGTTCCAATTGCAAGTTCACCAATGACTCGCAAATGGTATCATAGTAGTTTTGTGTAGTTGTCTCAGTTACAAGTTTGCCCTTGACACGCAACTGAAGGAAATATGCCCTAGAGGCAATAAAAAAAGTTATTATTTATTTCCTTATATCATGATAAAAGTTTATTATTCATGCTAGAATTGTATTAACCGGAAACATAATACATGTGTGAATACCTAGACAAACAGAGTGTCACTGGTATGCCTCTACTTGACTAGCTCGTTAATCAAAGATGGTTATGTTTCCTAACCATGGACAAAGAGTTGTTATTTGATTAACAGGATCACATCATTAGTTGAATGATCTGATTGACATGACCCATTCCATTAGCTTAGCACCCGATCGTTTAGTATGTTGCTATTGCTTTCTTCATGACTTATACATGTTCCAATGACTATGAGATTATGCAACTCCCGTTTGCCAGAGGAACACTTTGTGTGCTATCAAACGTCACAACGTAACTGGGTGATTATAAAGAAGCTCTACAGGTGTCTCCAAAGGTACATGTTGGGTTGGCGTATTTCGAGATTAGGATTTGTCACTCCGATTGTTGGAGAGGTATCTCTGGGCCCTCTCGGTAATGCACATCACTTAAGCCTTGCAAGCATTGCAACTAATGAGTTAGTTGCGGGATGATGTATTACAGAACGAGTAAAGAGACTTGCCGGTAACGAGATTGAACTAGGTATAGGATAACGACGATCGAATCTCGGGCAAGTAACATACCGATGACAAAGGGAACAACGTATGTTGTTATGCGGTCTGACCGATAAAAGATCTTCGTAGAATGTGTAGGAACCAATATGGGCATCCAGGTCCCGCTATTGGTTATTGACCAGAGACGTGTCTCGGTCATGTCTACATTGTTCTCGAACCCGTAGGGTCCGCACGCTTAAGGTTTCGATGACAGTTATATTATGAGTTTATGCGTTTTGATGTACCGAAGGTTGTTCGGATTCCCAGATTTGATCACGGACATGACGAGGAGTCTCGAAATGGTCGAGACATAAAGATTGATATATTGGAAGCCTATGTTTGGATATCGGAAGTGTTCCGGGTGAAATCGGGATTTTACCGGATTACCGGGAGGTTACCGGAAACCCCCCGGGAGGTATATGGGCCTTAGTGGGCCTTAGTGGAAGAGAGGAGAGGTGGCCAGAGATGGGCCGCGCGCCCCTCCCCCTTGGTCCGAATAGGACAAGGAGAGGGGGCCGGCCCCCCTTCCTCCTCTCTCTCCTCTTTCCCCCCCTCCGCGAATCCTATTCCAACTAGGAAAGGGGGGAGTCCTACTCCCGGAGGGAGTAGGACTCCTCCTGGCGCGCCTCCTCTTGGCCGGCCGCCCCCCCCCCCTTTGAACCTTTATATACGGAGGCAAGGGGCACCCCTAAGGACACAAGTTGATCCACGTGATCATATTCTTAGCCGTGTGCGGTGCCCCCTTCCACCATAGTCCTCGATAATATTGTAGCGGTGCTTAGGCGAAGCCCTGCGACAGTAGTACATCATCGTCACCACGCCGTCGTGCTGACGGAACTCTTCCCCGACACTTTGCTGGATCGGAGTTCGGGGATCGTCATCGAGCTGAACGTGTGCTAGAACTCAGAGGTGCCGTAGTTTCGGTGCTTGATCGGTCGGGCCGTGAAGACGTACGACTACATCAACCAAGTTAATGCTTCCGTTGTCGATCTACAAGGGTACGTAGATCACACTCTCCCCTCTCGTTGCTATGCATCACCGTGATCTTGCGTGTGCGTAGGAAATTTTTTGAAATTACTACGTTCCCCAACAGTGGCATCCGAGCCTAGGTTTTATATGTTGATGTTATATGCACGAGTAGAACACAAGTGAGTTGTGGGCGATATAAGTCATACTGCTTACCAGCATGTCATACTTTGGTTCGGCGGTATTGTTGGATGAAGCGGCCCGGACCGACATTACGCGTACGCTTACGCGAGACCAGTTCTCCCGACGTGCTTTGCACATAGGTGGCTTGCGGGTGACAGTTTCTCCAACTTTAGTTGAACCGAGTGTGGCTACGCCCGGTCCTTGTGAAGGTTAAAACAGCACCAACTTGACAAACTATCGTTGTGGTTTTGATGCGTAGGTAAGATTGGTTATTGCTTAAGCCCGTAGCAGCCACGTAAAACATGCAACAACAAAGTAGAGGACGCCTAACTTGTTTTTGCAGGGCATGTTGTGATGTGATATGGTCAAGACATGATGCTAAATTTTATTGTATGAGATGATCATGTTTTGTAACCGAGTTATCGGCAACTGGCAGGAGCCATATGGTTGTCGCTTTATTGTATGCAATGCAATCGCGCTGTAATGCTTTACTTTATCACTAAGCGGTAGCGATAGTCGTGGAAGCATAAGATTGGCGAGACGACAACGATGCTACGATGGAGATTAAGGTGTCGCGCCGGTGACGATGGTGATCATGACGGTGCTTCGGAGATGGAGATCACAAGCACAAGATGATGATGGCCATATCATATCACTTATATTGATTGCATGTGATGTTTATCTTTTATGCATCTTATCTTGCTTTGATTGACGGTAGCATTATAAGATGATCTCTCACTAATTATCAAGAAGTGTTCTCCCCGAGTAAGCACCGTTGTGAAAGTTCTTCGTGCTGAGACACCACGTGATGATCGGGTGTGATAGGCTCTACGTTCAAATACAACGGGTGCAAAAAAGTTGCACACGCGGAATACTCAGGTTATACTTGACGAGCCAAGCATATACAGATATGGCCTCGGAACACGGAGACCGAATGGTCGAGCGTGAATCATATAGTAGATATGATCAACATAGTGATGTTCACCAATGAAACTACTCCATCTCACGTGATGATCGGACATGGTTTAGTTGATTTGGATCACGTAATCACTTAGAGGATTAGAGGGATCTCTATCTAAGTGGGAGTTCTTTAAGTAATATGATTAATTGAACCTAAATTTATCATGAACTTAGTACCTGATAGTATCTTGCTTGTTTATGTATGATTGTAGATAAATGGTACGTGCTGTTGTTCCGTTGAATTTTAATGCGTTCCTTGAGAAAGCAAAGTAGAAAGATGATGGTAGCAATTACACGGACTGGGTCCGTAACTTGAGGATTATCCTCATTGCTGCACAGAAGAATTACGTCCTGGAAGCACCGCTGGGTGCCAGGCCTGCTGCTGGAGCAACACCAGATGTTGTGAACGTTTGGCAGAGCAAAGCTGATGACTACTCGATAGTTCTGTGTGCCATGCTTTACGGCTTGGAAGCGGGACTTCAATGACGTTTTTAACGTCATGGAGCATATGAGATGTTCCAGGAGTTGAAGTTAATATTTGAAGCAAATGCCCGGATTGAGAGATATGAAGTCTCCAATAAGTTCTATAGCTGCAAGATGAAGGAGAACAGTTCTGTCAGTGAGCATATACTCAAAATGTCTGGGTATAATAATCACTTGATTCAAATGGGAGTTAATCTTCCAGATGATTGCGTCATTGACAGAATTCTCCAACCACTGCCACCAAGCTACAAGATCTTCATGATGAACTATAATATGCAAGGGATGAATAAGACTAATCTCGAGCTCTTCGCAATGCTGAAAGCTGTGGAGGTAGAAATCAAAAAGGAGCATCAAGTGTTGATGGTCAACAAGACCACTAGTTTCAAGAAAAAGGGCAAAGGGAAGAAGAAGGGGAACTTCAAGAAGAACAGCAAGCAAGTTGCTGCTCAAGAGAAGAAACCCAAGTCTGGACCTAAGCCTGAAACTGAGTGCTTCTACTGCAAGCAGACTGGTCACTAGAAGCGGAACTGCCCCAAGTATTTGGCGGATAAGAAGGATGGCAAGGTGTACAAAGGTATATGTGATATACATGTTATTGATGTGTACCTTACTAATGCTCACAGTAGCACCTGGGTATTTGATACTGGTTCTGTTGCTAATATTTGCAACTCGAAACAGGGACTACGAATTAAGCGAAGATTGGCTAAGGACGAGGTGACGATGCGCGTGGGAAACGGTTCCAAAGTCGATGTGATCGCGGTCAGCACGCTACCTCTAGATCTACCTTCGGGATTAATATTAGACCTAAATAATTATTATTTGGTGCCAGCGTTAAGCATGAACATTATATCTGGATCTTGTTTGATGCGAGACGGTTATTCATTTAAATCAGAGAATAATGGTTGTTCTATTTATATGAGTAATATCTTTTATGGTCATGCACCCTTGAAGAGTGGTCTATTCTTATTGAATCTCGATAGTAGTAACACACATATTCATAATGTTGAAGCCAAAAGATGCAGAGTTGATAAAGATAGTGCAACTTATTTATGGCACTGCCGTTTAGGTCATATCGGTGTAAAGCGCATGAAGAAACTCCATACTGATGGACTTTTGGAACCACTTGATTGTGAATCACTTGGTACTTGTGAACCGTGCCTCATGGGCAAGATGACTAAAACGCCGTTCTCCCGTACTATGGAGAGAGCAACAGATTTGTTGGAAATCATACATACTGATGTATGTGGTCCGATGAATATTGAGGCTCGTGGCGGATATCTTTATTTTCTCACCTTCACAGATGACTTAAGAAGATATGGATATATCTACTTAATGAAACATAAGTCTGAAACGTTTGAAAACTTCAAAGAATTTCAGAGTGAAGTTGAAAATCATCGTAACAAGAAAATAAAGTTTCTACGATCTGATCGTGGAGGAGAATATTTGAGTTACGAGTTTTGTGTACATTTGAAACAATGCGGAATAGTTTCGCAACTCACGCCACCCGGAACACCACAGCGTAATGGTGTGTCCGAACGTTGTAATCGTACTTTACTAGATATGGTGCGATCTATGATGTCTCTTACTGATTTACCGCTATCATTTTGGGGTTATGCTTTGGAGACGGCCGCATTCATGTTAAATAGGCCACCATCAAAATCCGTTGAGACGACGCCTTATGAACTATGGTTTGGCAAGAAACCAAAGTTGTCGTTTCTGAAAGTTTGGGGCTGCGATGCTTATGTGAAAAAGCTTCAACCTGATAAGCTCGAACCCAAATCGGAGAAATGTGTCTTCATAGGATATCCAAAGGAGACTATTGGATACACCTTCTATCACAGATCCGAAGGCAAGACTTTTGTTGCTAAGTTCGGAAACTTTCTGGAGAAGGAGTTTCTCTCGAAAGAAGTGAGTGGGGGGAAAGTAGAACTTGACGAGGTAACTATACCTGCTCCCTTATTGGAAAGTAGTGCATCACAGAAAACTGTTTCTGTGACACCTACACCAATTAGTGAGGAAGCTAATGATAATGATCATGAAACTTTAGAACAAGATACTACTGAACCTCGTAGATCAACCAGAGTGTGATCCGCGCCAGAGTGGTACGGTAATCCAGTTCTGGAAGTCATGCTACTAGATCATGATGAACCTACGAACTATGTAGAAGCAATGGTAAGCCCAAATTCTGCAAAATGGCTTGAAGCCATGAAATCTGAGATGGGATCCATGTATGAGAACAAAGTGTGGACTTTGGTTGACTTGCCCAATGATCGGCAAGCAATTGAGAATAAATGGATCTTCAAGAAGAAGACTGACGCCGACAGTAATATTACTGTCTACAAAGCTCGACTTGTCGCAAAAGGGTTTTGGTAAGTTCAAGGGGTTGACTACGATGAGACCTTCTCACCCGTAGCGATGCTTAAGTCTGTCCGAATCATGTTAGCAATTGCCGTATTTTATGATTATGAAATTTGGCAGATGGATGTCAAAACTGCATTCCTGAATGGATTTCTGGAAGAAGAGTTGTATATGATGCAACCGGAAGGTTTTGTCGATCCAAAGGGAGCTAACAAAGTGTGCAAGCTCCAGCGATCCATTTATGGACTGGTGCAAGCCTCTCGGAGTTGGAATAAATGCTTTGATAGTGTGATCAAAGCATTTGGTTCTATACAGACTTTTGGAGAAGCCTGTATTTACAAGAAAGTGAGTGGGAGCTCTGTAGCATTTCTGATATTATATGTGGATGGCATATTACTGATTGGAAATGATATAGAATTTCTGGATAGCATACAGGGATACTTGAATAAGAGTTTTTCAATGAAAGACCTCGGTGAAGCTGCTTACATATTAGGCATAAAGATCTATAGAGATAGATCAAGACGTTTAATTGGACTTTCACAAAACACATACCTTGACAAGATTTTGAAGAACTCCAAAATGGATCAAGCAAAGAAAGGGTTCTTGCCTATGTTACAAGGTGTGAAGTCGAGTCAGACTCAATGCCCGACCACTACAGAAGATAGAGAGAAAATGAAAGATGTTCCCTATGCTTCAGCCATAGGCTCTATCATGTATGCAATGCTGTGTACCAGACCTGATGTGTGCCTTGCTATAAGTCTAGCAGGGAGGTACCAAAGTAATCCAGGAGTGGATCACTGGACAGCGGTCAAGAACATCCTGAAGTACCTGAAAAGGACTAAGGATATGTTTCTCGTATATGGAGGTGAAAAAGAGCTCCTCGTAAACGGTTACGTTGATGCAAGCTTTGACACTGATCCGGAAAATTCTAAATCACAAACCGGATACGTGTTTACATTAAACGGTGGAGCTGTCAGTTGGTGCAGTTCTAAACAGAGCGTCGTGGCGGGATCTACGTGTGAAGCGGAATACATAGCTGCTTCGGAAGCAGCGAATGAAGGAGTCTAGATGAAGGAGTTCATATACGATCTAGGTGTCATACCTAGTGCATCGGGTCCAATGAAAATCTTTTGTGACAATACTGGTGCAATTGCCTTGGCGAAGGAATCTAGATTTCACAAGAGAACCAAGCACATCAAGAGACACTTCAATTCCATCCGGGATCTAGTCCAGGTGGGAGACATAGAGATTTGCAAGATACATACGGATCTGAATGTTGCAGACCCATTGACTAAGCCTCTTTCACGAGCAAAACATGATCAGCACCAAGGCTCCATGGGTGTTAGAATCATTACTGTGTAATCTAGATTATTGACTCTAGTGCAAATGGGAGACTGAAGGAAATATGCCCTAGAAGCAATAAAAAAAGTTATTATTTATTTCCTTATATCATGATAAAAGTTTATTATTCATGCTAGAATTGTATTAACCGGAAACATAATACATGTGTGAATACATAGACAAACAAAGTGTCACTAGTATGCCTCTACTTGACTAGCTCGTTAATCAAAGATGGTTATGTTTCCTAACCATGGACAAAGAGTTGTTATTTGATTAACAGGATCACATCATTAGTTGAATGATCTGATTGACATGACCCATTCCATTAGCTTAGCACCCGATCGTTTAGTATGTTGCTATTGCTTTCTTCATGACTTATACATGTTCCTATGACTATGAGATTATGCAACCCCCGTTTGCCAGAGGAACATTTTGTGTGCTACCAAACGTCACAACGTAACTGGGTGATTATAAAGGAGCTCTACAGGTGTCTCCAAAGGTACATGTAGGGTTGGCGTATTTCGAGATTAGGATTTGTCACTCCGATTGTCGGAGAGGTATCTCTGGGCCCTCTCGGTAATGCACATCACTTAAGCCTTGCAAGCAGTGCAACTAATGAGTTAGTTGCGGGATGATGTATTACAGAACGAGTAAAGAGACTTGCCGGTAACGAGATTTAACTAGGTATAGGATACCGACGACCGAATCTCGGGCAAGTAACATACCGATGACAAAGGGAACAACGTATGTTGTTATGCGGTCTGACCGATAAAAGATCTTCGTAGAATATGTAGGAACCAATATGGGCATCCAGGTCCCGCTATTGGTTATTGACCGGAGACGTGTCTCGGTCATGTCTACATTGTTCTCGAACCCGTGGGGTCCGCACGCTTAAGGTTTCGATGACAGTTATATTATGAGTTTATGCGTTTTGATGTACCGAAGGTTGTTCGGAGTCCCGGATGTGATCACGGACATGACGAGGAGTCTCGAAATGGTCGAGACATAAAGATTGATATATTGGAAGCCTATGTTTGGATATCGGAAGTGTTCCGGGTGAAATCGGGATTTTACCGGATTACCGGGAGGTTACCGGAAACGCCCCGGGAGGTATATGGGCCTTAGTGGGCCTTAGTGGAAGAGAGGAGAGGTGGCCAGAGATGGGCCGCGCGCCCCTCCCCCCTTGGTCCGAATAGGACAAGGAGAGGGGGCCGGCCCCCCTTCCTCCTCT
>NC_041388.1:711782615-711785299 GCF_002162155.2 Triticum dicoccoides | reverse complement strand
TCCAACTAGGAAAGGGGGGAGTCCTACTCCCGGAGGGAGTAGGACTCCTCCTGGCGCGCCTCCTCTTGGCCGGTCGGCCCCCCCTTTGAACCTTTATATACGGAGGCAAGGGGCACCCCTAAGGACACAAGTTGATCCACATGATCATATTCTTAGCCGTGTGCGGTGCCCCCTTCCACCATAGTCCTCGATAATATTGTAGCGGTGCTTAGGCGAAGCCCTGCGACAGTAGTACATCAAGATCGTCACCACGCTGTCATGCTGACGGAACTCTTCCCCGACACTTTGCTGGATCGGAGTCCGGGGATCGTCATCGAGCTGAACGTGTGCTAGAACTCGGAGGTGCCGTAGTTTCGGTGCTTGATCGGTCGGGCCGTGAAGACGTACAAGTACATCAACCAAGTTAACGCTTCCATTGTCGACCTACAAGGGTATGTAGATCACACTCTCCCCTCTCGTTGCTATGCATCATCAGGATCTTGCGTGTGCGTAGGAATTTTTTTGAAATTACTATGTTCCCCAACACTAGCTACCTAATCATAGTAATCATAGTAAGCTATCGGGAGGGGGTATATAACTCCTCTATTCTTTCTTCTCCTCTTTTTTTTCTTCTTCCTCTTCTTTTTTTATCCTCTTCTTCCTCTCATGTTCGAGAGCATCGCCGAGGGGTCGGGAGGTTGCCTAGTGTCAAAGGATTCAACAAAACCATGTCTTCATCATTAGGCGAAAGTAACATGTGCATGATGCTACGAAGCTCTCCAAAGTTATTTTGGAACGGAGTCCTAGATAGGATAATTCGCTTTTTGGTACAAAGTTCAGCAAGAACCTTCCAAATATCGTTATTTGGAAGGCCTTTGCTGAAATTCATACAAGAAGGCAAATTATCCTATCCGGGACACCATTCCAAAATAATTTTGGAGGACTTCGTCATGCCCTGGTTACTTCTAGCTAATGATGAAGCCATGATTTCTTCAATACTTTGACACTAGGAAACCTCTCTCGACCCCTCGGCGATCCTCGACCCCTCGAACCCTCGACGACCCTGGAACCCTCGAACCCTCGGTGATCCTCTTCTTCCTCTCATGTTCGAGAGGATCGCTGAGGGGTCGGGAGGTTGCGTAGTGTCAAAGGATTCAACAAAACCATGTCTTCATCATTAGGCGAAAGTAACATGTGGATGATTGTACAAAGCTCTCCAAAGTTATTTTGGAACGGAGTCCTAGATAGGATAATTCGCTTTTTGGTACAAAGTTCAGCAAGAACCTTCCAAATATCGTTATTTGGAAGGCCTTTGCTGAAATTCATACAAAAAGGCAAATTATCCTATCTGGGACACCATTCCAAAATAATTTTGGAGGACTTCAGCATGCCCTGGTTACTTCCGGCTAATGATGAAGCCATGGATTTCTTCAATACTTTGACACTAGGAAACCTCTCTCGACCCCTCGGCGATCCTCGACCCCTCGAACCCTCGACGACCCTGGAACCCTCGACCCCTAGACGACCCTGGAACCCTCGACCCTCGACCCTATAGAACCCTCGAACCCTCGACCCTCGACCCTATAGAACCCTCGAACCCTCGACCCTGAAACCCTCGACCCTTGACCCCTTAATGACCCTCGACCCTCTACCCTAGTTCCCGACCCTCGACCCCTCGGCGATCCTCAACACCCTCGTTCCCGATAAAAATTAAGAAGAAGAAGAAGAAGAAGAAGAAGAAGAAGAAGAAGAAGAAGAAGAAGAAGAAGAAGAAGAAGAAGAAGAAGAAGAAGAAGAAGAAGAAGAAGAAGAAGAAGAAGAAGAAGAATAAGAAAGAGGAGAAGAAGAAAGGAATAGCTAGAGGAGAAGATCGAAGAAAAAAAGAAGAAAAAGAGGAGAAGAAGAAAGGAATAGTGGAGAAGAAGAAAAAATAGAATATATTCTATTTTCTCTTCTTCTCCACTATTCCTTTCTTCTTCTCCTCTTATTTTTCTTATTTTTTCTTCTTCTTATTTATTTCTCCTCTTCTTCCTCTCCTCTTCTTCTTCTTATTTAGTTCTCTCGACCCCTCGTCCCTCTCTCGACCCCTCGACGACCCTCGTCCCTGATAACATTTTTTCTCCCCTCGACACCTCTCGACCTCTCGTCCCACTCTCGACCCCTCATCATCATCTATCACCCCCCTCATTTTCTTTAGCATATATCCATGAACAAAATAGAGGAGAAGATCGAAGAAAAAAGAAGAAGTCTTCCTCTTCTTATTTTCCTTTTTCCACTCCTTCCTTTTCTTCTTCTTCTTCTTCCTTCTTCCTTCTTCCTCTTTTCTTCCTTTTCCTTATTTTACTTTTTCCTCTACACTAACCTAATTAAAATGCACTAACCTAAAATCGATATCTACTAACAAACTAAATAAAAAATTAATACATATATGAAAAAACATATATAAACAAAAAAATGCTATGAACATTATATTCATACATACATATATAGCCACATCCATTCATCATATAGCTATAAACAAAAAAATTAATACATATATAAAAAATGCTATGAACAGAGCCTCGACGGCGGCGGCTCACAACGGGGGCGGCCGGCGAGGGCGACGGCGGCGGCCGCGATGGCGTCGGCGACGACCACGGCGTTGGTGGGGGCGGGCGGCGGGCGGCATCGGGGCAGCGCCTGGCGGCGACGGGGCAGGGGCGACG
>NC_041388.1:711757650-711782605 GCF_002162155.2 Triticum dicoccoides | reverse complement strand
GCGGGCGACAACGGGGCTGCGACGACGTGCGCGGGCGACGACGTGCGCGTGCGACGACGACGACGACGACGACGACGACGACGACGACGGGGCAGAGGGCGGCGTCGGCGGCGGGGAGAATGGGGAACTGAATGAAAGTTTTGACAAGTGTTGTATATATAGCAAGAGCATTGGTCCCGATTCGTGAAATCAATCGGGACTAATGCACCCCTTTAGTCCCGGTTGGTGCCACCAACCGGGACCAAAGGCTGCCGCTTCCCGCCCTTTGGGCTGCTGAAAAGAGGCCTTTGGTCCCGGTGGCACCAACTGGGACTAAAGGGGGGGGCATTAGTCCCGGGTCGTAGCACCAACCGGGACTAATGCTGCCCTTTAGCCCCGGTTGGTGCCACCAACCGGGACCAAAGGCCTGTGCTGCCCTGAACCCAAATATTTTGTCCCACCTCGCTAGTTGAGAGGGAGGCGCACCTGTTTATAAGGTGCGGTGCGCCTTCCCTCTCGAGCTCCTCTCTAAAGCAGGCTTTCGGGCCTAATACTGCAATCTGTGCCTGTGGGCCTACTGGGCCTCCCGCGGGTCTGAATCATGGCCCATGGTAGGGTTTCTAGTCGTATTCAGGCCGTGGGGGCCCAGTAGGTGGCACTTTTTTTGTTTTTTTTGTTTTTTTTTGTTTCTACTTAGAACTAAATACTTATAGTTTTGTAGTGATTTCTTTTTTATTTTAGGTCACAAAAATTATAAACTTTCTGTTAGTGCCATTAGTTTTAAAATTTGAATAGTTTAAATTTGATTTTTTTTAAATTTGTGTGAATCACTAGTTTATGAATAACTTTACTATAAAAATTGATTTTTGAGTCAATCTTTTTCCTGCTATTTAATATTACTGTGTCTTATCATTATACTCAATTTGGTAATTTTAGTTAGTCATAACAAATATTATAGGGGTGAGCCCTATTTTTTTCCAGTTTTTTTGTTTTGTTTTCTGTATTATTTATTTCCTTTTGTTTTTTGCTTTATTTTTTAATTCTTTTTGCTTTTAGTTTTAGAAAAATTATAAACTTTCTGTTAGTGCCATTAGTTTTCAAATTTGAAAACATTTTTTTAGTTTTTTTGTCTTCTTTGTTGCTTTATTTATTTTATTTTGTTTCTACTTACAACAAAATACTTATTGTTGCTATTTTTATTTTTTTTCCAGTTTTTTTGTTTTGTTTTCTGTATTATTTATTTTCTTTTGTTTTTTGCTTTACTTTTTAATTCTTTTTGCTTTTAGGTCAGCAAAATTATAAACTTTCTGTTAGTGCCATTAGTTTTGGAAAAAATATAAACTTTCTGTTAGTGCCATTAGTTTTCAAATTTGAATAGTTAAAATTTGAACATAGATGCACCTATAGAGAAAATTCGACCTAAATTCATAGTTTTCAAATGAACTCTGAAAAAGTTGGCATAGCATACTCGTCTGTTACAAATTTGGCATGGTATCATCATAATAGTTGCGGGAGAAAGTCTTCACTTTTTCTTCGTTTGTGTCATTTGCTTATTGCACCGTAACCATGGATAATCTTCATTGTTTATCAGGATGCTTGGGTCAGCCTTGACATTGAAGGGAGGAATTTCATGAAACTTTTCATAATCTTCAGACATGTCTGTCTTGCCGTCCACTCCCAGGATGTCCCTTTTTCCTGAAAGAACTATGTGGCGCTGTGGCTCATCGTATGATATATTCGCTTCCTTATCTTTTCTTTTTCTTGGTTTGGTAGACATGTCCTTCACATAGATAACCTGTGCCACATCATTGGCTAGGACGAACAGTTTGTCAGTGTACCCAAGATTTTTCAGATCCACTGTTTGTCATTCCGTACTGTGGGTCTACCTGTACCCCGCCGCCTAACAGATTGACCCATTTGCACTTAAACAAAGGGACCTTAAAATCAAGTCCGTAGTCAAGTTCCCATATGTCCACTATGTAACCATAATATGTATCCTTTCCGCTCTCGGTTGCTGCATCAAAGCGGACACCGCTGTTTTGGTTGGTGCTCTTTTGATCTTGGGCGATCGTGTAAAATATATTCCCATTTATCTCATATCCTTTGTAAGTCAATACAGTCAAAGATGGTCCCCTGGACAACAAGTACAACTCATCACAAACAGTGTTGTCACCTCTGAGACGTGTTTCCAACCAACTGCTGAAAGTCCTAATGTGTTCACATGTAATCCAGTCGTCGCACTCCTCCGGGTGTTTGGAGCGCAGACTGTTCTTGTATTCATCGACATACGGGGTCACCAAGGTAGAGTTCTGTAGAACTATGTAGTGTGCTTGAGACCAAGAATATCCGTTCCTGCATATTATTGAGTCTCTTCCAAGAGTGCCTTTTCCAGTCAGTCTCCACTCATACCGTGATTTAGGGAGACCTATCTTGTTAAGGTCAGGAATGAAGTCAACACAAAACCCGATAACATCCTCTGTTTGATGGCCCATGGAGATGCTTCCTTCCTTAGGGAGACCTAGCGCGATTACAGACATATTTCTTTAGGACTCCCATGAACCTCTCAAAGGGGAACATATTGTGTAGAAATACGGGCCCCAGGATGACAATCTCGTCGACTAGATGAACTAGGATGTGCGTCATGATATTGCAGAAGGATGGTGGGAACACCAGCTCGAAACTGACAAGACATGCGCCACATCACTCCTTAGACTTGGTATGGTTTCTGGATCGATCACCTTCTGAGAGATTGCATTGAGGAATGCACATAGCTTCACAATGGTTAATCGGACGTTTTTCAGTAGAAGCCCCCTCAATGCAACCGGAAGCAGTTGCGTCATAATCACGTGGCAGTCATGAGACTTTAGGTTCTGAAACTTTTTCTCTGGCATATTTATTATTCCCTTTATATTCGATGAGAAGCCAGTCGTGACCTTCATACTGAGCAGGCATTCAAAGAAGATTTCTTTCTCTTCTTTCGTAAGAGTGTAGCTGGCAAGACCTTTATACTGCTTCGGAGGCAATGTCGTCTTTTTCGTGCAAACGTTGCAGGTCCTCCCTTGCCTCAGGTGTATCTTTTGTCTTCCCATACACGCCCAAGAAGCCTAGCAGGTTCACGTAAAGGTTCTTCGTCACGTGCATCACGTCGATTGAGGAGCGGACCTCTAGGTCTTTCCAGTAGGGTAGGTCCCAAAATATAGATTTCTTCTTCCACATGGGTGCGTGTCCCTCAGTGTCATTCGGAACAGCTAGTCCACCAGGACCCTTTCCAAAGATTACGTAGTGTAAATCATTGACCATAGCAAGCACGTGATCACCGGTGCGCATGGCGGGCTTCTTCCGGTGATCTGCCTCGCCTTTGAAATGCTTGCCTTTCTTTCGACATTGATGGTTGGTCGGAAGAAATCGACGATGGCCCAGGTACACATTCTTCCTGCATTTGTCCAGGTATATACTTTCAGTGTCATCTAAACAGTGCGTGCATGCGTGGTATCCTTTGTTTGTCTGTCCTGAAAGGTTACTAAGAGTGGGCCAATCATTGATGGTCACGAACAGCAACGCCTTAAGGTTAAATTCCTCCTGTCTGTGCTCATCCCACGTACGTACACCGTTTTCATTCCACAGCTGTAAAAGTTCTTCAACTAATGGCCTTAGGGACACATCAATTTCGTTGCCGGGTTGCTTAGGGCCTTGGATGGGAACTAGCATCATAATGAACTTCCGCTTCATGCACATCCAAGGAGGAAGGTTATACATACATAGAGTCACGGGCCAGGTGCTATGATTACTGCTCTGCTCCCCGAAAGGATTAATGCCATACGCGCTTAAAGCAAACCATACATTCCTTGGGTCCTTTGCAAACTCATCCCAGTACTTTCTCTCGATTTTTCTCCACTGCGACCCATCAGCGGGTGCTCTCAACTTTTTCTTTCGATTCTCACTGTGCCATCGCATCAACTTGGCATGCTCTTCGTTTTTGAATAGACATTTCAACCGTGGTATTATAGGAGCATACCACATCACCTTCGCAGGAACCCTCTTCCTGGGGGGCTCGCCGTCAACATCACCAGGGTCATCTCGTCTGATCTTATACCGCAATGCACCGCATACCGGGCATGCGTTCAGATCCTTGTATGCACCGCTGTAGAGGATGCAGTCATTAGGGCATGCATGTATCTTCTCCACCTCCAATCCTAGAGGGCATACGACCTTCTTTGCTGCGTATGTACTGTCGGGCAATTCGTTATCCTTTGGAAGCTTCTTCTTCAATATTTTCAGTAGCTTCTCAAATCCTTTGTCAGCCACAACATTCTCTGCCTTCCACTGCAGCAATTCCAGTACGGTACCGAGCTTTGTGTTGCCATCTTCGCAATTGGGGTATAACCCTTTTTTGTGATCCTCTAACATGCGATCGAACTTCAACTTCTCCTTTTGACTAATGCATTGCGTCCTTGCATCGACAATGACCCGGCGGAGATCATCATCATCGGGCACATCGTCTGGTTCCTCTTGATCTTCAGCAGCTTCACCCGTTGCAGCATCATTGGGCACATCGTCTGGTTCCTCTTGATCTTCACCAGCTCCCCCCGTTGCAGCATCACCGTATTCAGGGGGCACATAGTTGTCATCATAGTCTTCTTCTTCGCCGTCTTCCATCATAACCCCTATTTCTCCGTGCCTCGTCCAAACATTATAGTGTGGCATGAAACCCTTGTAAAGCAGGTAGGAGTGAAGGATTTTCTGGTTAGAGTAAGACCTCGTATTCCCACATTCAGTGCATGGACAACACATAAAACCATTCTGCTTGTTTGCCTCAGCCGCATCGAGAAACTCATGCACGCCCTTAATGTACTCGCGGGTGTGTCTGTCACCGTACATCCATTGCCGGTTCATCTGCGTGCATTATATATAATTAAGTGTCCAAATTAATAGAAGTTCATCATCACATTAAAACCAAAGTGCATACATAGTTCTCATCTAACAACATATAGCTCTCCAGAGCATCTAATTAATTAAACCATACATTGAAACTATGTAAAACATTTCAATGCGAAAACAAATGCGATCATAATCGCAACCAAGGTAACAATTGATCCAACGGCATAATGATACCAAGCCTCGGTATGAATGGCATATTTTCTAATCTTTCTAATCTTCAACCGCATTGCATCCATCTTGATCTTGTGATCATCGACGACATCCGCAACATGCAACTCCAATATCATCTTCTCCTACTCAATTTTTTTATTTTTTCCTTCAACAAATTGTTTTCTTCTTCAACTAAATTTAACCTCTCGACAATAGGGTCGGTTGGCATTTCCGATTCACATACATCCTAGATAAATAAAATCTATGTCACGTTGGTCGGCATAATTTTCATAAACAATAAATGAACCAATAGTTATAAAGATAATATACATACCACATCCGAATCATAGACAGGACGAGGGCCGACGGGGGCGGATACAAAAACCATCGCACTATATAAGATGCAATGATAAATGTAAGAAAATGATACAAGTATCTATCTAAACATACAAGTAAGAATATTTTCCTTTCAGAAAGAAGATAAGAACAAGAGGCTCACCACGGTGGTGTCGGTGATGAGATCGGCGCGGGTGATCGATGGCGGTGAAGACGGGGACGGGGCGTGACGGACCGCTAAATCTAGACAAATCTCGAGGAAAATGGAGCTTGGAGGTCGAGCTTCGAGAGGAGAAAGCTTAAGTAGTGTGGCTCGGGCATTCCATCGAACACCTCATGTGCATAGGAGGTGAGCTAGAGCACCACAAAGCCCTCTCCCCCTCGGTCAGAAAAAAACAGAGCACTGTGCTCTGCTCTTGCGCGAGGGGGTATATATAGGCACCTCATTGGTCCCGGTTGGTGACATTAGCAGCGACTAAAGGGGAGCCTTTGGTCCCGGTTCAAGCCACCAATCGGGACCAATGGTGGTGGGCCAGGAGCGAGGCCCATTGGTCCCGATTCATCCCACCAACCATGACCAAAAGGTCCAGATGAACCGGACCAATGGCCCACGTGGACGGTCAGCCCCCTGGGCTCACGAACCGGGACCAATGCCCACATTGGTCCCGGTTCTAGACTGAACCGGGACTAATGGGCTGACCCGGCATGGACCAAAGCCCTGTTTTCTACTAGTGATGGGTCCTTATCTCTAGTAATCCAGAGATCTCAAAACCATAGTTCTTTAATGGATATGACTTATCCATGTTGAACTTTCAACAATCTTTTGGATACATGTAGACTGATGAATAAGTATTCCTGAAGGAATACGCTCACGTTCCAAACTCAAGCAAAGTTTGGTCTCAACCAAATCTTACATCTTAAACTCCGTCATAAGATGATTTACTTGTCTCATGTATTTCTTGTGTAGTTCCTATGATATTCAGACCATCAACATACACATAAACTATACAAATCCTTCTTTCGATTTCTTTATGAGTATACATGAGCAACTATCATTGTTTGAGTAATCCTTCTAACAAAGGAACTCACTCAATCGGTTATACCACATCCTTGCCGACTTCAAGTCATAAATGACCTTTGAAGATTCCACAATACATGTTGTGAATAAATTCAGAATCTTAATTCCATCAGGAATTATGACTCATACAACTATGCAGTCACAACGTCCATCAGTTTGATAAACAAATTCATTATTCACTGCCAGTGATATTAAATATCGGAACGGTATTCCACTCACAAAAGAAGAACATGTTTCATCTTAAACGATGAAGGGTCTCTGCGTGAACCCATGTGCTACAATCCTCACTTCATGTCTCACCACCTCTTGGTTTTCATTTCTCATGAACGAAAAACCCCATTTGCTCCCCCGGGGAACAAATTCAGAGGAGTGGGTATTACTGATCAGGTCAATACCCCCTCTTCTTGAGAGCGAGTGCATCCTCAATTGCTGCCTTCCTTTGGATCAACTAAAGCATTTTAGACACTCAACCATGCATGGAATTTGGTTCTAGATCCAATCCAAGGTCTTTCGCAATTCATGAGGATAAATAAAATGTCGACATAATGTAGTCTTTATTATATGATTCTCCTGAATCCATATCCAGAGTGGATATTTCATCATTACCTTTTGACTCTTTGTGATTTCCCACAACAGTTGAGTCAAGGTCTTCCGATGTCCCAACACAAACATTTGTGTGCACACCCGTGCTGGGTCCTGGATGTGTCCAACATCCTTCAGGTGTCTTTCAACCCTTGGTTGAATATCAACATGAAGTTAACCTGCATTTACTGTTTGAGGATTCCTCATTCCCCTTGGACGCTTCCATGGAGCCTTGTCCTCTTGTGTCCAGATTCCTCCCCCTCTTCGGTGGCCGAGTGGACCTATGGGTCACATCAACTCTTTCTGACACATTCACTATGGGAATATTTTACTTTGTGACACCTATATACTTAGTAAATGCAACCGGCAGATTATTTGCGATACTTTGCAAATTAATAATCTTCTGAACCTCCAGTTTAGACTCATTCGTACATGGACCTCAGGACTGGATGTCTATTCACATCTCAATCTATTTTCTGGCATTCAATGTGGTCCATATCTCCCCCTAATGCCGGAAAATGTCCTGATCAAAATACAATCAGCGTACCAGGCCATAAACAAGTCCCCTTCTTAGGACTACAGGTAATTTATGATTGACGGAGAATTATAGCTCACATAGATCCCCAATTTCTATGAGGGCCCATATATGTACGCTGTGGTAGTGATGAAATCGGTATGTATCCCACACAACCGAATTATCGCAGATGGGAAATACTTACTCATTTCCATGTACTAACTGCAACGGGGAGACCATATAATATGCAATTCGTCGAATTTGTATATGCAGTACGTAAAACTGCAATGTCCCCAACTAGATGTTGGGAGATTACAATTCTGTAGGAGCAATCTTGCTATCAACTTATCCTCTTGACAAGTGATTCCGCAAGACCAATCTGGGTATGTACATAAAGTACCAATATGCTCCATAGTTATGCCTCAATCTAGGCAGTAATCATCAAATACTCATGAACTAAATTTCACAGCATTGTCCATTCTGATGGATTTTATCCTGTGCTAGGATTGATTTGCTCTCAAATTAATGATCCAAGAAATCAACTATGTAAAGGCATGGTCCCTTTATAATAAGACACACATTGAACCATCTCACTGATGCATCCAAAAGCACTATAAAATATGTGAATATCCCATATAACAGTTGAATTGGATCACATATATATCTCCTATCCAAGGAAATCTAGTGGCCCATCCTCTTTCATGAGATAAGATGTTCTTGTGATCAGTTTCCCGGTTTGCACACATCGTGCATACACAATTCAATGAATTTAGAAAATTCACACGGTTAGATTTGTGTCCAATTGGACCATCAATAATTTTCTCATCATCCTAATACTAGGGAGACCCAGGCAATGTTGCCATATCTTGAACTTATCAAGATTCTAGAAAATTATCTTATACGCCAAATGCGTATCTAATTTAATGTATGTATAGTACAATCCAAAAGATAGAGAAGACATTTAGTCTAGGATTTCATTCAAATCCCTTTTGCTGAGTCATGAGTGTTGGGGAACGTAGCATAAATTCAAAATTTTCCTACGTGTCACCAAGATCTATCTATGGAGTCATCTAGCAACGAGGGAGGAGTGGATCTACATACCCTTGTAGATCGCGCGCGGAAGCGTTCAAGAGAACGGGGTTGATGGAGTCGTACTCGTCGTGATCCAAATCACCGATGATCCTAGCGCCGAACGGACGGCACCTCCGCGTTCAACACACGTACGGAGCAGCAACGTCTCCTCCTTCTTGATCCAGCAGGGGGGGGAGGAGAGGTTGATGGAGATCCAGCAGCACGACGGCGTGGTGGTGGAAGTAGCAGGATTCTAACAGGGCTTCGCCAAGCGCCGCGGGAGGAGGGAGATGTGTCATGGGAGGGAGAGGGAGGCGCCAGGGCTTAGGTGTTGCTGCCCTCCCTTCCCCACTATATATGGGTCCAAGGGAGAGGGGGCGCAGCCTTGGCCCTTCCTCCAAGGAAGGGTGCGGCCAGGGAGGAGTCCATCCTCCCCAAGGCACCTAGGAGGTGCCTTCCCCTTTTAGGACTCTTCCTTTCCCTTATCTCTTGGCGCATGGGCCTCTTGGGGCTGGTGCCCTTGGCCCATATAGGCCAAGGCGCACACCCCTACAGCCCATGTGGCCCCCCGGGGCAGGTGGACCCCCTTGGTGGACCCCTGGACCCCTTTCGGCACTCCCGGTACAATACCGATAATGCACGAAACTTTTCCGACGACCAAAACAAGACTTCCCATATATAAATCTTTACCTCCGGACCATTCCGGAACTCCTCGTGACGTCCGGGATCTCATCCGGAACTCCGGACAACTTTCAGGTCACCGCATACTAATATCTCTATAACCCTAGCGTCACCGAACCTTAAGTGTGTAGACCCTACGGGTTCGGGAGACATGCAGACATGACCGAGATGACTCTCCGGTCAATAACCAACAGCGGGTTATGGATACCCATGTTGGCTCCCACATGTTCCACAATGATCTCATCGGATGAACCACGATGTCAAGGACTTAATCAATCCCGTATACAATTCCCTTTGTCTAGCGGTACGATACTTGCCCGAGATTCGATCGTCGGTATCCCGAAACCTTGTTCAATCTTGTTACCGGCAAGTCTCTTTAATGTATGTATAGTATAATCCAAAAGATAGAGAAGACATTTAGGCTAGGATTTCATAAAAATCCCTTTTGCTGAGTCATGAGTGTTGGGGAACGTAGCATAAATTCAAAATTTTCCTACATGTCACCAAGATCTATCTATGGAGTCATCTAGCAACGAGGGAGGAGTGGATCTACATACCCTTGTAGATCGCGCGCGGAAGCGTTCAAGAGAACGGGGTTGATGTAGTCGTACTCGTCGTGATCCAAATCACCGATGATCCTAGCGCCGAACGGACGGCACCTCCGCGTTCAACACACGTACGGAGCAGCGACGTCTCCTCCTTCTTGATCTAGCAACGGGAAGGAGAGGTTGATGGAGATCCAGCAGCACGACGGCGTGGTGGTGGAAGTAGCGGGATTCCAACAGGGCTTCGCCAAGCGCTGCGGGAGGAGGGAGATGTGTCATGGGAGGGAGAGGGAGGCGCCCGGGCTTAGGTATGGTTGCCCTCCCTTCCCCCCACTATATATAGGTCCAAGGGAGAGGGGGAGGGCACAGCCTTGCCCCTTCCTCCAAGGAAGGGTGCGGCCAAGGGGGGGAGAAGTCCATCCTCCCCAAGGCACCTCGGAGGTGCCTTCCCCCTTTAGGACTCTCCCCTCCTCTTGTCCCTTTGGTGCATGGGCCTCTAGGGTCTGGTGCCCTTGGCCCATGTAGGCCAAGGCGCACCCCTTACAGCCCATGTGGCCCCCCCGGGGCAGGTGGCCCCACCCGGTGGACCCCCGGGACCCTTCAGGTGGTCCCGGTACAATACCGGTGACCCAGAAACTTGTCCCGATGGCCGAAATAGCACTTCCTATATATAGAATTCTTTACCTCCGGACCATTCCAGAACTCCTCGTGACGTCCGGGATCTCATCCGGGACTCCGAACAACTTTCGGGTTACCGCATACTAATATCTCTATAACCCTAGCGTCACCGAACCTTAAGTGTGTAGACCCTACGGGTTCGGGAGACATGCAGACATGACCGAGATGACTCTCCGGTCAATAACCAACAGCGGGATCTGGATACCCATGTTGGCTCCCACATGTTCCACAATGATCTCATCGGATGAACCACGATGTCAAGGACTTAATCAATCCCGTATACAATTCCCTTTGTTTAGTGGTACGATACTTGCCCGAGATTCGATCGTTGGTATCCCGATACCTTGTTCAATCTCTTTACCGGCAAGTCTCTTTACTCGTTCCGTAACGCATCATCCCGTGATCAACTCCTTGATCACACTGTGCACATTATGATGATGTCCTACCGAGTGGTCCCAGAGATACCTCTTCGTTTACACGGAGTGACAAATCCCAGTCTTGATTCGTGCCAACCCAATAGACACTTTCGGAGATACCCGTAGTGTACCTTTATAGCCACCCAGTTATGTTGTGACGTTTGGCACACCCAAAGCACTCCTACGGTATCCGGGAGTTGCACAATCTCATGGTCTAAGGAAATGATACTTGACATTAGAAAAGCTTTAGCATACGAACTACACGATCTTGTGCTATGCTTAGGATTGGGTCTTGTCCATCACATCATTCTCCTAATGATGTGATCGCATTATCAACGACATCCAATGTCCATGGTCAGGAAACCGTAACCATCTATTGATCAACGAGCTAGTCAACTAGAGGCTTACTAGGGACATGGTGTTGTCTATGTATCCACACATGTATCTGAGTTTCCTATCAATACAATTCTAGCATGGATAATAAACGATTATCATGAACAAGGAAATATAATAATAACTAATTTATTATTGCCTCTAGGGCATATTTCCAATAGTCTCCCACTTGCACTAGAGTCAATAATCTAGTTCACATCGCCATGTGATCAACACTCACAGGTCACATCGCCACATAACCAACATCCAAAGAGTTTACTAGAGTCAATAATCTAGTTCACATCACTATGTGATTAACACTCAATGAGTTCTGGGTTTGATCATGTTGCTTGTGAGAGAGGTTTTAGTCAACGGGTCTGAATCTCTCAGATCCGTATGAACTTCGCAAATCTCTATGTCGTCTTGTAGATGCAGCTACTATGCTATATTTGGAGCCATTTCAAATAACTGTTCTACTTGGAGCTATTCTAAGTTGTTGCTCCATTATACGTATCCGGTATCTCTACTCAGAGCTATCCGGATAGGTGTTAAGCTTGCATCGACGTAACTCTTTACGTCGAACTCTTTACCACCTCCATAATCGAGAAAATTCCTTAGTCCACTAGTTACTAAGGATAACTTTGACCGCTGTCCTGTGATCCATTCTTGGATCACTCTTGTACCCCTTGACTGACTCATGGCAAGGCACACTTCAGGTGCGGTACACAGCATAGCATACTGTAGAGCCTACGTCTTAAGCATAGGGGATGACCTTCGTCCTTTCTCTCTATTCTGCCGTGGTCGAGCTTTAAGTCTTAACTTCATACCTTACAACTCAGGCAAGAACTCCTTCTTTGACTGGTCCATCTTGAACACCTTCAAGATCATGTCAAGGTATGTGCTCATTTGAAAGTACCATTAAGTGTTTTGATCTATCCTTATAGATCTTGATGCTCAATGTTCAAGTAGCTTAATCCAGGCTTTCATTGAAAAACACTTTCCAAATAACCCTATATGCTTTCCAGAAATTGTACGTCATTTTTGATCCACAATGTGTCAACAACATATACTCATCAGAAATTCTATAGTGCTCCCACTCACTTCTTTGGAAATACAAGTTTCTCATAAACTTTGTATACACCCAAAATCTTTGATCATCATCAAAGCATACATTCCAACTCCGAGATGCTTACTCTAGTCCTTAGAAGGATTGCTGGAGCTTTTCATACTTATTAGCATCTTTCAGGATTGACAAAACCTTCCGGTTGTATCACATACAACCTTTCCTCAAGAAAATCTTCGAGGAAACAATGTTTTGACATCCTATCTACAAGATTTCATAAATAATGCAGTAATCGCTAATATAATTCCAACAGACTCTTAGCATCGCTACGAGTGAGAAAGTCTCATCACAGTCAACTCCTTGAACTTGTCGGAAAAAATCTTAACGACAAGTCAAGCTTTCTTAATGGTGATACTTACCATCATTGTCCGTCTTCCTTTTAAAATCCATCTGTACTCAATAGCCTTACGACCATCGAGCCGTTCTGCCAAAGTCTACACTTTGTTTCCATACATGGATCCTCTCTCGGATTTTATGGCCTTGAGCCATTTATCGGAATCCGGGCCCACCATCGCTTCTCCATGGCTCGTAGGTTCATTGTTGTCTAGCAACATGACTTCCAAGATAGGATTACGTACCACTCTGAAGTAGTACGCATCCTTGTCATCCCACGAGGTTTGGGAGTGACTTGATCCGAAGTTTCATGATCACTATCATAAGCTTCCACTTCAATTGGTGTAGGTGCCACAGGAACAACTTCTTGTGCCCTGCCACACACTAGTTGAAGAGACGGTTCAATAACCTCATCAAGTCTCCACCATCCTCCCGCTCAATTCTTTCGAGAGAAACTTTTCCTCGAGAAAGGACCCGATTCTAGAAACAATCCCTTATTGCTTTCGGATCTGAGACGGGAGGTACACCCAACTGTTTTGGGTGTCCTATGAGGATGCATTTATCCGCTTTGGGTTCGAGCTTATCGGCCTGAAACTTTTTCACATAAGCGTCGCAGCCCCAAACTTTTAAGAAATAACAGCTTAGGTTTCTCTAAACCATAGTTCATACGGTGTCATCTCATCGGAATTATGTGGTGCCCTATTTAAAGTGAATGTGGTTGTCTCTAATGCCTAACCCATAAACTATCGTGGTAATTCGATAAGAGACATCATGGTATGCATCATATCCAATAGGGTGCAGTTATGATGTTCGGACACACCATCACACTATGGTGTTCCAGGCTGCATTAGTTGTGAAACAATTTCCACAATGTCTTAATTCTATGCCAAACTCGTAATTCAGATATTCATCTCTACGATCCTATCATAGACATTTTATCCTCTTGTCACGATGATCTTTCAACTTCACCCTAAAAGTACTTGAACCTTTCAATAATTCAGACTCGTGATTCATCAAGTAAATATACTCAACATCTACTCAAATCATCTGTGAAGTAAGAACATAACGATATCCACTACATGCCTCAGCACTCATTGGATTGCACACATCAAAATGTATTACTTCCAACAAGTTGCTTTCTAGTTCCATTTTACTGAAACCGAGGCTTTCAGTCATCTTGCCCATGTGGTATGATTTGCATGTCTCAAGTGATTCAAAATCAAGTGAGTCCAAACGGTCCATTTGCATGGAGTTTCTTCATGCATATACACCAATAGACATGGTTCGCATGTCTCAAACTTTTCAAAAATGAGTGAGTCCAAAGATCCATCAACATGGAGCTTCTTCATGCGTTTTATACCGATATGACTTAAGTGGCAGTGCCACAAGTAGGTGGTACTATCATTACTATCCTATATCTTTTGGCATGAACATGTGTATCACTACGATCGAGATTCAATAAACCATTCATTTTAGGTGCAAGACCATTGAAGGTATTATTCAAATAAACAGAGTAACCATTATTCTCCTTAAATGAATAACCGTATTGTGATAGACATAATCCAATTATGTCTATGCTCAACGCAAACACCAATCTCGATGGTAGAGGGAGCGTGCGATGCTTGATTACATCAAGCTTGGAAAAACTTCCAACACATATTGCCAGCTCACCTTTAGCTAGTCTCCGTTTACTGCGCAGCCTTTATTTCGAGTTACTAACACTTAGCAACTGAATCGGTATCTAATACCCTGGTGCTACTAGGAGTACTAGTAAAGTACACATCAACACAATGTATATCCAATATACTTTTATCGACCTTGCCAGCCTTCTCATCTACCAAGTATCTAGGGTAATTCTGCTCCAGTGGTTGTTCCCCTTATTACAGAAGCACTTAGTCTCGGGTTTGGGTTCAACCTTGGGTTTCTTCACTAGAGCAGCAGCTGAATTGCCGTTTCATGAAGTATCCCTTCGTGCCGTTGCCCTTCTTGAAACTAGTGGTTTCACCAACCATCAACAATTGATGCTCCTTCTTGATTTCTACTTTCGCGGTGTCAAACATTGCGAATATCTCAAGGATCATCATATATGTCGCTGATATATTATAGTTCATCATGAAGCTCTAGCATCTTGGTGGTAATGACTTCGGAGAACCATCACTATTTCATCTGGAAGATCAACTCCCACTCGATTCAAGCGATTGTTGTACTCAGACAATCTAAGCACAAGCACAACAATTGAGGTTTTCTCCTTAGTTTGTAGGCTAAGAAAATCATCGGAGGTCTTATACCTCTTGACGTGGGCACGAGCCTGAAATCCCAATTTCAGCCCTCGAAACATCTCATATGTTTCGCGACGTTTCAAAAACGTCTTTGGTGCCTCAACTCTAAGCCGTTTAACTGAACTATCACGTAGTTATCAAAATGTGTATGTCAGATGTTCGCAACATCCACAGACAACGTTCGAGGTTCAGCACACTGAGCGGTGCATTAAGGACATAAGCCTTCTATGAAGCAATGAGGACAATCCTCAGTTTACGGACCTAGTCCGCATAATTGCTACTATCATCTTTCAACTAAATTTCTCTAGGAACATATCTAAACAGTAGAACTAAAGCGCGAGCTATGACATAATTTGCAAAGACCTTTTGACTATGTTCAGGATAATTAAGTTCATCTTATGAACTCCCACTTAGATAGACATCCCTCTAGTCATCTAAGTGATTACATGATCCGAGTCAACTAGGCCGTGTCCGATCATCACGTGAGACGGACTAGTCAACATCGGTGAACATCTTCATGTTGATCGTATCTACCATACGACTCATGCTCGACCTTTCGGTCTTCTGTGTTCCGAGGCCATGTCTGTACACATGCTAGGCTCGTCAAGTCAACCTAAGTGTTTCGCGTGTGTAAATCTGTCTTACACCCGTTGTATGTGAACGTTAGAATCTATCACACCCGATCATCACGTGGTGCTTCGAAACAACGAACTGTCGCAACGGTGCACAGTTAGGGGGAACACTTTCTTGAAATTTTAATGAGGGATCATCTTATTTACTACCGTCGTTCTAAGCAAATAAGATGCAAAAACATGATAAACATCACATGCAATCAAATAATAGTGACATGATATGGCCAATATCATATAGCTCCTTTGATCTCCATCTTGGGGCTCCATGATCATCTTGTCACCGGCATGACACCATGATCTCCATCATCATGATCTCCATCATCGTGTCTCCATGAAGTTGCCTCGCCAACTATTACTTTTACTACTACAGCTAACGGTTAGCAATAAATTAAAGTAATTACATGACGTTTATGTTGACACGCAGGTCATAAATAAATTAAGACAACTCCTATGGCTCCTGCCGGTTGTCATACTCATCGACATGCAAGTCGTGATTCCTATTACAAGAACATGATCAATCTCATACATCACATATATCATTCATCACATCCTTTTGGCCATATCACATCACATAGCATACCCTGCAAAAACAAGTTAGACGTCCTCTAATTGTTGTTTGCATGTTTTACGTGGCTGCTATGGGTTTCTAGCAAGAACGTTTCTTACCTACGCAAAAACCACAACGTGATATGCCAATTGCTATTTACCCTTCATAAGGACCCTTTTCATCGAATCCGATCCGACTAAAGTGGGAGAGACAGACACCCGCCAGCCACCTAATGCAACTAGTGCATATCAGTCGGTGGAACCGGTCTCACGTAAGCGTACGTGTAAGGTTGGTCCGGGCCGCTTCATCCCACGATGCGGCCGAATCAAGATAAGACTAGTAACGGCAAGCATATTGAACAAAATCAACACCCACAACTACTTTGTGTTCTACTCCTGCATAGAAACTACGCATAGACCTAGCTCATGATGCCACTGTTGGGGAACGTAGCATAAATTCAAAATTTTCCTACGTGTCCCCAAGATCTATCTATGGAGTCATCTAGCAATGAGGGAGGAGTGGATCTACATAACCTTGTAGATCGCGCGCGGAAGCGTTCAAGAGAACGGGGTTGATGTAGTCGTACTCGTCGTGATCCAAATCACCGATGATCCTAGCGCCGAAAGGACGGCACCTCCGCGTTCAACACACGTACGGAGCAGTGACGTCTCCTCCTTCTTGATCCAGCAAGGGGAAGGAGAGGTTGATGGAGATCCAGCAGCACGACGGCGTGGTGGTGGAAGTAGTGGGATCCAACAGGGCTTCGCCAAGCGCTGCGGGAGGAGGGAGATGTGTCATGGGAGGGAGAGGGAGGCGCCAGGGCTTAGGTATGGTTGCCCTCCCTCCCCCCACTATATATAGGGCCAAGGGAGAGGGGGAGGGCGCAGCCTTGTCCCTTCCTCCAAGGAAGGGTGCGGCCAAGGGGGGGAGGAGTCCATCCTCCCCAAGGCACCTCGGAGGTGCCTTCCCCCTTTAGGACTCTCCCCTCCTCTTGTCCCTTTGGCGCATGGGCCTCTAGGGTCTGGTGCCCTTGGCCCATGTAGGCCAAGGCGCACCCCTTACAGCCCATGTGGCCCCCTGGGGCAGGTGGCCCCACCCGGTGGACCCCCGAGACCCTTCCGGTGGTCCCGTACAATACCGGTGACCCCGAAACTTGTCCCGATGGCCGAAATAGCACTTCCTATATATATAATTCTTTACCTCCGGACCATTCCGGAACTCCTTGTGACGTCTGGGATCTCATCCGGGACTCCGAACAACTTTCGGGTTACCGCATACTAATATCTCTATAGCCCTAGCGTCACCGAACCTTAAGTGTGTAGACCCTACGGGTTCGGGAGACATGCAGACATGACCGAGATGACTCTCCGGTCAATAACCAACAGCGGGATCTGGATACCCATGTTGGCTCCCACATGTTCCACGATGATCTCATCGGATGAACCACGATGTCAAGGACTTAATCAATCCCGTATACAATTCCCTTTGTCTAGCGGTACGATACTTGCCCGAGATTCGATCGTTGGTATCCCGATACCTTGTTCAATCTCGTTACCGGCAAGTCTCTTTACTCGTTCCGTAACACATCATCCCGTGATCAACTCCTTGATCACACTGTGCACATTATGATGATGTCCTACCGAGTGGGCCCAGAGATACCTCTCCGTTTACACGGAGTGACAAATCCCAGTCTTGATTCGTGCCAACCCAACAGACACTTTCGGAGATACCCGTAGTGTACCTTTATAGCCACCCAGTTACGTTGTGACGTTTAGCACACCCAAAGCACTCCTACGGTATCCGGGAGTTGCACAATCTCATGGTCTAAGGAAATGATACTTGACATTAGAAAAGCTTTAGCATACAAAGTACACGATCTTGTGCTATGCTTAGGATTGGGTCTTGTCCATCACATCATTCTCGTAATGATGTGATCCCGTTATCAACGACATCCAATGTCCATGGTCAGGAAACCGTAACCATCTATTGATCAACGAGCTAGTCAACTAGAGGCTTACTAGGGACATGGTGTTGTCTATGTATCCACACATGTATCTGAGTTTCCTATCAATACAATTCTAGCATGGATAATAAACGATTATCATGAACAAGGAAATATAATAATAACTAATTTATTATTGCCTCTAGGGCATATTTCCAACAATGAGTAGGCTTCCAACCTCACTCACTTTATGGGTTTCAACGTAGAAATCATTGCGGATATCCTTAAAACTCAGCAAGGTATGAGTAGAATCTAGATACATCAATGCACCCATGATTACCATGTAGTACCCATAGGGAGTGTAACTGTGGCTTGACCAGAACCAACAATCACTGTATCACGACCACAATTGTCATGACACTTCCATTACTCTTATCAAGAGCTTGCAATGGAAACACTTATTCTCCCAAAATATCGTGTTAGTAGACCCAGTTTCCACTTAACACATTTCCTTCTCAATTGGATTATTTCGTTAAGTTTCTAAAGAGAAAGAAACCAATTTCAACATATGATTGAACCCATATGGACATAATACATACACCATAAACTATATATGTTAGAGGACATACCACAAGCATCATGTCTGATGACATAGCTATCATATTATGTTGATGGACATAATTCATTTTATAGCATGTAATATGTCTATAGACATCATTACAGTGCTTGACAAAAGAGACCGGATCCGGTTTCCATATATGTCAATAAAATTGAAGTCCACTAACATGTCATCAATACTCAATAGTGGACCTTCCTTTTGCTGAGCATGATCCTAGTTGCCCGTGTTCCCAGGAACATCTGGGAACTTTCAACCATTGGAAAATCATTGTTATTGCAAGTAAGTGAGATTCACGCTTGTTCCCATGGGCCTCTTGCCCTTAGCCAATTAATGGATGCACAAATCCACCAAATGCATGGAAGTATCACATTTCCTTGCATTGTGAGTCGTATAACCACATGTGTAGCAACCGAGGCTACTGACCTTGTCATTCTCCAAGAAATGACTTTTGCCCTTTTGTGCTCCATTCATATTCTGCTTCTTATCATGTCTCCACTTTCCTTCACCATTGACAAAACAATTCAGTCAAAATCCTCATAAAAGGATTAAAAGTGGAACACATTTCATCGATGAGATTGGCATCTGAAACACTATTGCAGAATCTCAACTCTCGGTTGATTTTATGCACATTAGAGTTGTATGTTGTCACTGACTCAAATTCATGGAATCAGACAAGCATCCATTTCCTATGCACTTCAAGCATCATCATCACCATATATTGATCACATTGCTCCTCAAAAGAGCTCTAGGGTACCATATACTTTATTATTATAGATCATGGTGTAGTGAAGTGCAAGGTAACATACTTTGCTATAGTGACTATAGCCGGAGCTCCTGAGCGGGTGTGGTTATGTGCGAACTGAGATCCCCGGCCGCCAAGTTAATCTTGACATTCATGGCTTAGGTTTGATTATTGAAGCCATCAATGGCAAACACAGGAAAACACTCTCTTGGATATGTCCAACCTATCCTGCATGACATCATCATGCTTATTAATTTACTCCTAGGTAAATTCTCATCATATAGCGATTATAAAATCGCCTAATCACATATGTTGATATGGTAATGCGCTTTATAATACAGTAAATATATCAAATAAATTACTGTAAAAACACATAGTAACAAAAACTGCATAGCTAGGAGCTATAGCAGAAAAGAATAATGAGGTAAACAAAACGGTCAAGGACCGAGTCCGCATACCCCAAACGAGTGGGCATACGCCACTTTTTTTTTTCATTTTCATTTTTTTTCTTTTATTCATGGGCCTGTCTTCCACTCGAGCGGCTGTGGATGTGAGCGGTTAGGGATTCTATCCAACCGCCACCACGATCCTCCCGATCGAGTCACCGCACAGATCGGGCGCCACCGCTTGCGAGTTGTCGGCGTTGCCATACCGCCACACGCTGCCGACGCGGCACTGCTGCAGCCCGTTTTTCCAACGACGTTTGTTCACCGCGCGGCCAGCAATTTATGCCTTGCCGTCACACTGTTCCGTGCGCTGCCGACGACGCCGTGCCCTGCCGGCATCCATTTCTGCCGATGACGCATCTTTGTGCGTGACCGCATATTTTGTACTCACCATGTGCGCCGTGCCACGCAGCCAGCCATGGTGTCGCATCGCCTTGCTGTTGTGTCTCTCAACCCACAGCCACTCCCAGTCGCGTGCGCCACCGTCGTCCTGCGCAGCCGCGCCGAGCCTTGCCATCGGTTCATGAAACGCCGCAGCGTCCGGCCATCGCATCGCGTAACCGCTTGTCTTGCAGTACGCGCGCACTATCCATGTTGTCGTCATGCCGAGCACCGGCCATTGACGTTGAGAGCCTCGTCAAGAGGCCGCGTTCGCAGCCGCCTCCTCGCCTTGCACCTAGTGAGCGCCTCCCCGACTTGTCGTGCCATCGCGAGGTCACGCACGCGTCTCCAACCATCGGTGATGCCGAGAACGACGACCGGGCGATGGTGCTTCCTTTCTTCCCGTGTATACGCTCGGACAAAACGATTTTTGCATGAGTGCATGAACATACAAGAGAAACAATCAATTGTTAAACGGGCAATTGTTAGTCATGAGAAGATCAGATTGAATATGATAACTCCAGATCCATGCATGCTCCCGTGGCCGTGGGCAGCCTGGTGCGCCTCGCGTCCAGTGCCGATGGAGAGGCACTTCTTGTCCGTTCCACATCGCACAATAACGCTCCGCCACGCCGTTGGTCGATGCGGCGCCGCCGCACCCGGTAGTCTTGCCGCTGTTGCACAGGATGACTCCGTTGGAACAAGGCGGTAGCTAGCCGAACGAATCACTGCTCAGCGTCGTTCGCTGAGTGGCAGTTGCCATTGCGCCGGGAACCCGGGAGGCCTTGCCGCCAGGGTCGCGCACCGCATCGGTCGTCGCCCTGTTCCGCGCTGGGGCCAAGCCGCCGAGGGCCTTCCTCGCCGAGACCTAGACCAGGGCCGCCGGGGATCGCGCAAGGCATCGACGAGGTCTGCGTGCGCCAGCGCCGCCAGCCTTCTCTTTTCTTTGTGGCCTAATCGCTCTCCGTTAGGGCAAAGTGCTGATAACGTGTTTAGAGACAGAAATAAGAATGAATCAACCGCATCAATTCCATTGATAGTCACATCTTATATACAAGGGAAAAAGACGCATTGCAAGGGACGCGCCTGAGAGTGGGATGTGTGGAAACGCCGTGATGGCCGCCGAACCGGTAACCGTACGTGCGCTATGTACAAGCGAGGATTAACATCAATTACATAAATAATTTAATCCTAACAAAAACTAGCGAAGCCCGCGCGACGGCACGCCGCGCCTGTTCATACTTTATGTGAGATTTTTTTATACAATGGTATTAGCATCATCTCATAATTATTATTGCTTGTTCTCCTTATGATTTATGTTGTGGTGTATGTATAAACATTAATTTGGTAAAGATGTTGAAATCTTTCATAAAGAGACACACTATATATAAGTTTTGTATGCAACAATATAAAGGGCGTTGTGCTGATTTTGGCTAATTGATTAGTTGTTAAGTTGGCTCGCTCATTTATTTATACATAAATAAAGAGGATTTATTTTTAGTTGTTGTGTTTTTTTCGAAGTTCCCTGGGTTCATGTAGTTTAATTGTATGTGTTCGTCACGATGTGATTTGTTTTCTTCATCATACATAGTTTCATGTGTTTGGGATGAACTCTTGTTTTTTTAATTTTGCTCGGTTTGATTCTTACAATTTCATAATTCCATGTGAGATGCCCTTGGATGTAGATGTCCTAGTGGATGCGAAAATGGTTCTACATTAGAGCAACTCCAATGGGGTGACCCATTTCGTCCGCCCGCGTCCGTTTGGGTCGGCGCGGACAAAAGTGGCGGCCCAACGCACCGACCCAAACGGACGCGCGTTCGTTTTTCGTCCGCGGGCGACTCATTCCAGGCCCATTTTTGAGCCGGATTTGCGTCGGCGCGGACAAGAGACGGACGCGCGCGCTCGCCCTCTTTCCTCACCGGGCCCGTTGGTCGGTGGCACATTGGATTCACACCCTCGCCCGCCTGCTACGTCGCCGACGCCGCCGACCATTTTTCAGATAAAAATGGATACATAGATAATTCTAGCGTACACAGATAAAAAGAAAAGACCACTACTCGTCGATTTCTGACTCCGACTCGGTAATGTCCTCCTCCGATGTCTGAATGTAGGCGTCAACATACGCCTCGTCTTCAAAGTCCCAACCCGCCGTTTCTCGTAGCTTCAATTTCAATTGAGCTGCCTGCTTCCGCGAACGCTTGTCCTCCCGATAGACGGCTCGCTCCCTCCTCCTCGCGTCCCTCTCCGATCTCAATTGCTTGTAGAACTGGCGCTCGTCGACGATGTCCTGCGGGTAGCCTCCACGCCACAACACCAAGGCTTCCACGTCCTTCTCTGCGATGGCGAGGCGACGCTGCCGCCTCCTGTGGACACGACGATCCTCGTCGGTGAAAAGCCGTGGGAGAGGCGCCAGATCCTGCGCCCGCTGGCTCGACATGTTGGGAAAATTCATATCCCGACGAGGCCTCAGGAGGCGCCACGCCGTCGCGTCGTGCGCGCGGGCCGCCTCCTCTGCGGTGTCGAAGGTGCCGAGGGCGAGACGTTTCTCGCGAAACCAGATCTCGACGGAGAAGGCGCCGGAGCGGCGCTCGCGGACTCTACGAAAATCTGAAGCGCGCAGGCGGCGGATCGACATGGTGGTGCAGAGGCGACGAGAGTGGGCGGACGACAGAGTGTGGAGAGAGCGCCTTCTTTTATAGCGAGCGCCGGCCGCGGCGCGTGCGCGAACCTTTCCCGCGCGCTGGAGCGCCAAAACCCGCGCGCACGAACTTTTCCCGCGTGCTGGAGCGTCAAAATCAGGGAGACGACACGTTGTTAAACACGTGCGGTCATGAAAATGGGTCGGCCCGTTGGACGCACTGCCGACCCAAAACTAAAAGAGGACGGACGGCCGACCCAAACAGACAAAAAGTGGACAAAAACACCGTCAGTTTGGGTCGGCCCGTTGGAGTTGCTCTTATCGTTGCCATTGCAGATGCTCTGGTTGCCAGCACAACCTGTTTTGCATTATTGCCCTTCACTATGTGATGTGAAACATTTATATATTAGTAGCAGTGAAGAATTTGTCCCGTGACTACTGTGAACCTTCGGTGCTATGAGGAGAAACTGGATATTTGCAACAACCAACCGTAATAGTAGAGAATATCTACAACCGCCTAAACAAATCAGTCCAAGGTAGGAAAAGATATATACACGAACCAATCGATGCATCCGGTGCTCTGTAACTAGATAACTACGAACAAAACAATCAATACAGGACGTAGTCACATCACCCTGCCATGCATGCATCAATCAACAATCTTAAAAAATCGAATGTTACAACCACACAAAAGGAATGTCGAGCAGCGCAGGCGCACCTACAGGTGAACTCGATCAACAGAAAATCTCGCGACAGAATTTCTACTACTAAAAAATTGCAAACTAAAAAAACAACTTTCGAACTAAAGTTGGGAGAACAAAGCCTTCCGATTATACGGGAGAAAAAGGCATCCGATTTGTTTCCTGTTTTTTTCTTTGCATGGTATTTTTCCTGTTTTGTTGACCGCCAAGTTGTTCAGCCGAGGCGATCGATACAATCTGTAGCCGGCCAAAGCGTTCGTGTACGCACGCCTACTAAAGATTGTGCCTCCTACTACTAAACTATGTACGCGAATCAACCTGTGGTTGTGTTGATTGGGTAGACAGTGGTATCCTCAACCCACCAGGGTTCAAATCCTGGTGCTCGCATTATTCCGGCTCAGTCTCTCGGAGGTGCTCATAGAGGTAGGGTGTGCGTGTGTGCGTTCATAGGAATGAGTGTATGCGCGTGTATATGAGCGCTTGTGTCTGTACCGATGCTAAAAAAAAACTACTAAACTATGTATAGAAGAATCAATCAACCTGCTTGCTAGCCTGCTTCTCTCAGCTAGCTTTGCGCACATACATGTATTAGATCCAACACTGCTGGGAGCCGTCCTACACCCACTTCACCGCAATCACGGAATTGTGGGAGCACGCCCTTGTACACCCAGCCGAAGCCGCCGGTGCCCAGCAGCTGCCCCTGGGACCTGGGTAGCCGGTAGCCTCATACAGCCCAAACCCAATCGTCGCGCCCGCCTGTGCGCGCAACCATCGACCAATCCAAACGTCAGTTGCCCTCTCCTTCTCCTGCCTCCTTTGCAACATCGCCATCTCTTTCTCCCCCTTCAATTCGCAACAGCATCAAACGAATACATCTCGCTCTTCACTTCCGGTGCCTCTTCGAGTCAACCTTCTCCTTGAACCTGAACCAGAGGCAACCGCACCGACGCCAGAAGCGTGAACAACGCCACCTACGCCTCCTTCATCGCCTTCATGCTCCTGAACGATACGCTCACCTTCCTCGTCCTGCCGCCCGCCAAGATCGTCCGTGACAACGGCACCCGCGCCACCAAGGTCACCTACTCCTCCGTGTCCACCGAGGAGTGGGAGATCCTCAAGCTCTTCACCAACTGGAGGATGCTGCTCGTCCTCCCGGCCGCCTGGGCCAGCAACTTCTTCTATACCTACCAGTTCAACGACGTCAACGGCAAGGGCGGAGCCAGGATTTT
>NC_041388.1:711754174-711757305 GCF_002162155.2 Triticum dicoccoides | reverse complement strand
ACTGAAAAAATAACTATGATAACACTACCTTCAGGTGTCAATCTGACGCAAGTATAAAACATGATTACATTTTTATTTACCTCTATGATTGCCAATAAAATTGAATTTTTTAATAATTTCATCGGAAGAGAACTTAGCGGCCAATATTTCTGCAACATAGATTACCATGCAATACCGAAGTAAGTCATCTCCCATTTGACGGCGCTTAAAAAGGATTAATATTTAGAGTGTCTGGGGTGGTTTCCTATTCATAACTGTTGATATACAGGTTTCAGAGCTAGCATCACACAAAACCGGAATCCAGAAGTACTAAAATTTGATGTATACTCATGCCACGGACAAGAACTAAGATCTCTTTAAAAATCACATCACAACGGAAAAATTTGAGAGATCAGTACAGTAATTGATAGTGCTACTGCTAACCTTGGCTAGTCCATTGGGCAGATCGGAAGATTGACAAGCACAACCAGAAGATTTCAATCTAATCGCTTCTACGGAGGACCAAAGGCGGCCGCAGGGGCGGATTGGAATGGATTCATGGAGAATTAACATACTCTATAATAGTACAAGTTCGACATAATCACATAAAAAAATTGCATCACAGATAGGAACTAATACAAGATAATAGATAATTTGCATCATAAAAATAAGAACCTGTCGACACACACATTACAACACTAACACAATCATGATGATTCTGGACATGTGGAAGATGGGAACTCTTCATTGAGTCATAGAAAATAAACTCACAAATTACACAGCCAAATTACCAAAACAAAAGAAAATCTGGAGCATCAATTCGAGTATTCAACACTGAATCACTGATACAGGATGAGAATAGGCGGATGAGAATTCGTTGGTTGAAGCGGGAAGAATTTGACAAGTGCAGCAGCCAAATACCTGAATATGTGAAGTGAATCAGATAGGCTGATCGCGAATTCGAGAGCAGCAGCCAGCATGCCTAGGTCCTGGGAGCAGCCGAGCAGAGCAAAGCAGGGCGACTGAGGGAGAAGGGCAAGAGGCGAGGCGACTGGGCGAGAAGGGCAAGAGGCGAATGGAGGCGAGGGCGTCGAAAACTGGAACGGCGGCGGTGACTAATCCCATGTACTACACGGTAATTATGGACTTACAGTTACGATGGAAGCTAGCCAGCTAGGGGACTAGAGCCAATTCCCATCGGCCGCTTATAGTGGGCTTTTTCCACACGGGCCTTCTTTTTCTTTCGACCAATATATTTGACGCTGATGGAGGGGGCCAAATACACGTGGACCTGCGTATGCCTCGTCAATTCTATGTATGTACTTCAGGTTCGGTCGATCGTGGGGGGAGGGGGGGGGAGGGGGGGAGGCCCCTGCTCGCCCCCCTGTCTCCGCCACTGGTCAACGGCCTCCTCTTCACCCTCAGGACCAAGAGACTGCAGCCGTTGTGACCTCGCCGTCCTACAATTCAAGCAGGGCGAGAGGACCTCCTCGCGTCGCTGCCGGCGGTAGCCTACCCGAGGCGATATAGAAGGCAGGTCACAGGGTGCGTGCAAGAAAGATGCTGCAACTGCCAGGTCGAGCTGAGGAGCCGACAGCGTGGCCGCGCTCTCCGCCGCGACACCACGCCGAGGCAGCCCGCCACCATGGCCTCCGGCCTCTGCAGTCACCGTCCCGGGACCTATACTATGGTTGCTCCAGACTACTACGACGGATGACCTAGATCGAGAGGGAGGAGGACCTTTTATATAGGCAAAAACAGCGGTGGAGGAAATCACGCGAAACTTCGTGCAAACCATGGAGCGAGGCCGTTTCTCGAGCAAACGACTAAAGCAGCACCGATAAAAACTTCGAGGGAAACCACACGTGGGACAACAGGACATGCACACGCAATGAAACGTTCACGCGGCAGCAGCAACAAAAAACAACTCATCTCGGCCCATGCAACCGGTTGTGCGAGGCCCCTGCTCGCCCCCCTGTCTCCGCCACTGGTCAACGGCCTCCTCTTCACCCTCAGGACCAAGAGACTGCAGCCGTTGTGACCTCGCCATCCTACAATTCAAGCAGGGCGAGAGGACCTCCTCGCGTCGCTGCCGGCGGTAGCCTACCCGAGGCGATATAGAAGGCGGGTCACAGGGTGCGTGCAAGAAAGATGCTGCAACTGCCAGGTCGAGCTGAGGAGCCGACAACGTGGCCGCGCTCTCCGCCGCGACACCACGCCGAGGCAGCCCGCCACCATGGCCTCCGGCCTCCGCAGTCACTGTCCCTGGACCTATACTATGGTTGCTCCAGACTACTACGACGGATGACCTAGATCGAGAGGGAGGAGGACCTTTTATATAGGCAAAAACAGCGGTGGAGGAAATCATGCGAGACTTCGTGCAGACCATGGAGCGAGGCCGTTTCTCGAGCAAACGACTAAAGCAGCACCGATAAAAACTTCGAGGGAAATCACACGTGGGACAACAGGACATGCACACGCAATGAAACGTTCACGCGGCAGCAGCAACAAAAAACAACTCATCTTGGCCCATGCAACCGGCTGTGCGAAGGCCATGCAACCATACAAGGGGGAAATAGGAGTAGCCCACCTGATACGCAAACCACCCAAGAAATCAGTGTTGGGTAACGTAGTAATTTCAAAAAAAATCCTACGCACACGCAAGATCATGGTGATGCATAGCAACGAGAGGGGAGAGTATGATCTACGTACCCTTGTAGATCGACAACGGAAGCGTTAACTTGGTTGATGTAGTCGTACGTCTTCACGGCCCGACCGATCAAGCACCGAAACTATGGCACCTCCGAGTTCTAGCACACGTTCAGCTCGATGACGATCCCCGGACTCCGATCCAGCAAAGTGTCGGGGAAGAGTTCCGTCAGCACGACGGCGTGGTGATGATCTTGATGTACTACTGTCGCAGGGCTTCGCCTAAGCACCGCTACAATATTATCGAGGACTATGGTGGAAGGGGGCACCACACACGGCTAAGAATATGATCACGTGGATCAACTTGTGTCCTTAGGGGTGCCCCTTGCCTCCGTATATAAAGGTTCAAAAGGGGGGGCCGGCCGGCCAAGAGGAGGCGCGCCAGGAGGAGTCCTACTCCCTCCGGGAGTAGGACTCCCCCCTTTCCTAGTTGGAATAGGATT
>NC_041388.1:711702861-711754038 GCF_002162155.2 Triticum dicoccoides | reverse complement strand
GGTAACCTCCCGGTAATCCGGTAAAATCCCGATTTCACCCGGAACACTTCCGATATCCAAACATAGGCTTCCGATATATCAATCTTTATGTCTCGACCATTTCGAGACTCCTCGTCATGTCTGTGATCACATCCGGGACTCCGAACAACCTTCGGTACATCAAAACGCATAAACTCATAATATAACTATCATCGAAACCTTAAGCGTGCGGACCCTACGGGTTCGAGAACAATGTAGACATGACCGAGACACGTCTCCGGTCAATAACCAATAGCGGGACCTGGATGCCCATATTGGTTCCTACATATTCTATGAAGATCTTTTATCGGTCAGACCGCATAACAACATACGTTGTTCCCTTTGTCATCGGTATGTTACTTGCCCGAGATTCGATCGTCGGTATCCTATACCTAGTTCAATCTCGTTACCGGCAAGTCTCTTTACTCGTTCTGTAATACATCATCCCGCAATTAACTCATTAGTTGCAACGCTTGCAAGGCTTAAGTGATGTGCATTATCGAGAGGGCCCAGAGATACCTCTCCGACAATCGGAGTGACAAATCCTAATCTCGAAATACGCCAACCCAACATGTACCTTTGGAGACACCTGTAGAGCTCCTTTATAATCACCCAGTTACGTTCTGACGTTTGGTAGCACACAAAGTGTTCCTCTGGCAAATGGGAGTTGCATAATCTCATAGTCATAGGAACATGTATAAGTCATGAAGAAAGCAATAGCAACATACTAAACGATCGGGTGCTAAGCTAATGGAATGGGTCATGTCAATCAGATCATTCAACTAATGATGTGATCCCGTTAATCAAATAACAACTCTTTGTCCATGGTTAGGAAACATAACCATCTTTGATTAACGAGCTAGTCAAGTAGAGGCATACTAGTGACACTCTGTTTGTCCATGTATTCACACATGTATTATGTTTCCGGTTAATACAATTCTAGCATGAATAATAAACTTTTATCATGATATAAGGAAATAAATAATAACTTTTTTTATTGCCTCTAGGGCATATTTCCTTCAGTCTCCCACTTGCACTAGAGTCAATAATCTAGATTACACAGTAATGATTCTAACACCCATGGAGCCTTGGTGCTGATCATGTTTTGCTCGTGGAAGAGGCTTAGTCAACGGGTCTGCAACATTCAGATCCGTATGTATCTTGCAAATCTCTATGTCTCCCACCTGGACTAGATCCCGGATGGAATTGAAGCGTCTCTTGATGTGCTTGGTTCTCTTGTGAAATCTGGATTTCTTCGCCAAGGCAATTGCACCAGTATTGTCACAAAAGATTTTCATTGGACCCGATGCACTAGGTATGACACCTAGATCGGATATGAACTCCTTCATCTAGACTCCTTCATTCGCTGCTTTCGAAGCAGCTATGTATTCCACTTCACACGTAGATCCCGCCACGACGCTCTGTTTAGAACTGCACCAACTGACAGCTCCACCGTTTAATGTAAACACGTATCCGGTTTGCAATTTAGAATCGTCCGTATCAGTGTCAAAGCTTGCATCAACGTAACCGTTTACGATGAGCTCTTTGTCACCTCCATATACGAGAAACATATCCTTAGTCCTTTTCAGGTACTTCAGGATGTTCTTGACCGTTGTCCAGTGATCCACTTCTGGATTACTTTGGTACTTCCCTGCTAGACTTATAGCAAGGCACACATCAGGTCTGGTACACAGTATTGCATACATGATAGAGCCTATGGCTGAAGCATAGGGAACATCTTTCATTTTCTCTCTATCTTCTGCAGTGGTCGGGCATTGAGTCTGACTCAACTTCACACCTTGTAACAAAGGCAAGAACCCTTTCTTTGCTTGATCCATTTTGAACTTCTTCAAAATCTTGTCAAGGTATGTGTTTTGTGAAAGTCCAATTAAACGTCTTGATCTATCTCTATAGATCTTTATGCCTAATATGTAAGCAGCTTCACCGAGGTCTTTCATTGAAAAACTTTTATTCAAGTATCCCTTTATGCTATTCAGAAATTCTATATCATTTCCAATCAGTAATATGTCATCCACATATAATATCAGAAATGCTACAGAGCTCCCACTCACTTTCTTGTAAATACAGGCTTCTCCAAAAGTCTGTATAAAATCAAATGCTTTGATCACACTATCAAAGCGTTTATTCCAACTCCGAGAGGCTTGCACCAGTCCATAAATGGATCGCTGGAGCTTGCACACTTTGTTAGCTCCCTTTGGATCGACAAAACCTTCCGGTTGCATCATATACAACTCTTCTTCCAGAAATCCATTCAGGAATGCAGTTTTGACATCCATCTGCCAAATTTCATAATCATAAAATACGGCAATTCCTAACATGATTCGGACAGACTTAAGCATTGCTACCGTTGAGAAGGTCTCATCATAGTCAAGCCCTTGAACTTGCCGAAACCCTTTTGCGACAAGTCGAGCTTTGTAGACAGTAATATTACCGTCGGCGTCAGTCTTTTTCTTGAAGATCAATTTATTCTCAATTGCTTTCCGATCATTGGGCAAGTCAACCAAAGTCCACACTTTGTTCTCATACATGGATCCCATCTCAGATTTCATGGCTTCAAGCCATTTTGCGGAATCTGGGCTTACCATCGCTTCTTCATAGTTCGTAGGTTCATCATGATCTAGTAGCATGACTTCCAGAACTGGATTACCGTACCACTCTAGCGTGGATCTCACTCTGGTTGATCTACGATGTTCACTAGTATCTTGTTCTGAAGTTTCATGATCATTATCATTAGCTTCCTCACTAATTGGTGTAGGTGTCACAGAAACAGTTTTCTGTGATGCACTACTTTCCAATAAGGGAGCAGGTACAGTTACGTCGTCAAGTTCTACTTTCCTCCCACTCACTTCTTTCGAGAGAAACTCCTTCTCCAGAAAGTTTCCGAACTTAGCAACAAAAGTCTTACCTTCGGATCTGTGATAGAAGGTGTATCTAATAGTCTCCTTTGGGTATCATATGAAGACACATTTCTCCGATTTGGGTTCGAGCTTATCAGGTTGAAGCTTTTTCACATAAGCATCGCAGCCCCAAACTTTCAGAAACGACAATTTTGGTTTCTTGCCAAACCATAGTTCATAAGGCGTCGTCTCAACGGATTTTGATGGTGCCCTATTTAACGTGAATGCGGCCGTCTCCAAAGCGTAACCCCAAAATGATAGCGGTAAATCAGTAAGAGACATCATAGATCGCACCATATCTAGTAAAGTACGATTACGACGTTCGGACACACCATTACGCTGTGGTGTTCCGGGTGGCGTGAGTTACGAAATTATTCCGCATTGTTTCAAATGTACACCAAACTCGTAACTCAAATATTCTCCCGACCCCTCGTGCCGTGTACCAGATTACCAGGAGGTCATTTTCAGCCAAGTGGAACAACCTTGAAGCGAAAACCTTGCCTGCAATAGAGGCTTGGGTATTAATTGGGGCACCATCACCTCGTTTAGCCTACCATTTGAAAAATTCGGGTACTATATCGAGCCGAGTGTAGCTAGCTAGCTCCATGAAACTAGCTGAGTAAGTGCGTCCACACCATGCATGCATGTGGTACGCAAGTACTCCCTCCGTTCCTAAATATCTATATTTCTAGATATTTCAACAAGTGACTACATATGGAGCAAAATGAGTGAATCTACACTTTAAAATATGTCTATATACATCTGTATGTGGTACTCCATTTGAAGTCTCTAAAAAGACAAATATTTAGGAATGGTGGGAGTATGTTGCTTTTATGTAGTTCGATGGTGTGTTGGAATAAGATAGCGATGACGATTGATGGCGTCAAGATTGTTTCCTGACTACTGCTAATTAAACTTATTTCGAAAATTGCCGCAAAAAAGAAAAACAGTTGTGTCGAAACTTCATCAGATCGTTTGATGTGTCTCAGTACTGATTACTAGCTAGCAGCTGGTGGTTACTCACACTAGTAGAAAACAGGGCTTTGGTGATAGCTCAATATACACATTAGTCCCGCTTGCATTACGAACCGGGACTAATGTGAGCATTAGTCCCTGTTCGAGCGGTTAAAGGCATTAGTCCCGGTTTAAATGAGACCTTGCCCTTTAGTCCCGGTTCGTCTCTCAATCCGGGACTAAAGATTAGACCTTTAGTCCCGGTTTGATACACGAAAAGGGACTAAAGGGTGTGATGCCCTTTACCCCCGGTTCGTGTCTCAAACTGAGACTAGCGGGTTCATGTCTCAAACTCTACCCCCTCCCCCCCTGTATCGCCATTTTAGTTTTGAAAGAAAACAAAAGAAAATGATAAAAAACTCAAAAAATAAAATCCTTCGAGATGTAGTTATATTACTACATCTACTAGTTAGGAAAATTTAGAAAGTTAAATTTAGACATGTTTTGCAAAAAAGTGTTATGAAAAAGTAAAATGGCTATAACTTTTGCGTACGATGTGGAAAAAATGTATAATATATCAAAATGTTCAGCATGAAAATCCGCATCCGATTTTGTCGGCCATAGGCCTGTTTGCAAATTTTTAGAATCCTCAAATTCTAAAAGGAAAAAAATATATGCTCAAATTTCTATTTTTTTGAATTTTGGTTTAATCTGATCAAACTACTTATTCAAGAAGTATTAGTGTTACTAAATAATTATTCAAGAATATTAGTGTTACTAAATTATTATTCTAGTTTTTTGAATTTTGGTCAAATCTTGTCAAATTGTGGTCAAACTATGGTCAAACAATGGTCAAACTACTTATTCAAGAAATATTAGTGTTACTAAATAATTATTGTTTTTTTAGAATAATAATTTTAAACTCAAACAGTGAAACGTGTGACTTCATGCTCAAGCTAAACTCCCGAGGGTTAATAGGATTGACATCTTACTATTGTCAGGAAAACAACAAGTGCAGACTTGGAAACGAGGGAGAATAGAACAGGAAAGTTAAGCGTGCTCAGGCTGGAGTAGTGAGAGGATGGGTGATCGACCGGGAAGTTAGATGATTTGGAATGATGTGGGGTGATTAAAGATTAGAGGTTAATTGGGCAGTGATGAGGGGTGATTAGAGATTAAATTGTATAATAATTCAGAAATTTGAAAATCGGGAAAAAATTAAAAAAATCGTAAAATTTCCTTTAGTCCCGGTTGGTGTTACCAACCGGGACTAAAGGTGGAGCTCCAGACAGCGGCCTCGTGGAGGGCCTTTAGTCCCGGTTCGTAACAGAACCGGGACTAGGGGGGGCTTTAGTATCAACCCTTTAGTCCCGGTTCGAGAACCAGGACTAAAGGCCCTCTAGAACCGGGACAAATGGCCCTTTTTCTACTAGTGTCTTGACACTGCCCTATGCGCACAATGCATGTTGAACTAGTTTTTTTGTGTGGGTGGGGGTGATTGTTGTATATGGTTCTAATTTTACCTAGTTTTGTAGGTAATTTGAAACTGATTTGGTGCAGACCATGTTGCCAAATGAAGGTGGACATGTGTGGTAATGCCATGGGGGTAATTTTGATATTTCCACCATGAGGATTGAGGCTATTAGGAGATCCAAAATGCAGCATTAGGTGCAGACCATGTTGCCAAATGAAGGTCCACTTATGTGATAATGCCCTGTAGGCAATTTTGATACTTCCACCATTAGGATTTGGAGCTATCAGGGCCTTTTCAACACAGATTATCAAACATACGCTCCTAAATATATCGATGGGTACGTTCAACTGTGGTTGTCGGTGTCAAAACCGGCGGATCTCGGGTAGGGGGTCCCGAACTGTGCGTCTAGGATCGATGGGTAACAGGAGACAAGGGACACAATGTTTTACCCAGGTTCGGGCCCTCTTGATGGAGGTAAAACCCTACGTCCTGCTTGATTAATATTGATGATATGGGTAGTACAAGAGTAGATCTACCACGAGATCAGAGAGGCTAAACCCTATAAGCTAGCCTATGGTATGATTGTTGTATATGTATTGTATCTATATCGACTAGCCTGGCCTCGGTTTATATAATGCACCGGAGGCCTAGGATAATAAGAGTCCTAGCCGAATACGCCGGTGGGGAGAAGTCCTTGTCTTGATCGCCAAGTCTTGTGGAATCTTCCTTGTATGCGGCAGCCGTCCGAACTGGCCCATGAGTATACGGCCACGGGGGTCCTCGGCCCAATCTAATAGATCGGGAGACGACATGGTGAGTACCCCCTAGTCCAGGACACCGTCAGTAGCCCCCTGAACCAGTCTTCAGGTTAGGGACGCTCCTCGATTCTTCCGAACTGTTCTTCATCTTCGGTTGCCGGTCTTGAAAACTGGTTCAATAAATCTTCTTTATCTTCGATCTTGAGGATCGCCGAAATGCATTCGACGAGTTTACACATCGGGTATCCGAGGAGCCCCTTTAAGTTTCCGTCCTTTATCAATGCCTTGTTTATTTTCATGCCACACCTCGGGTTTGAAGTTGTTCCCGGGAGGCAGTGTCCTCTTGCATCCGAGCTCTAACGCTGGACTGCATTCGAGGTATCTTTTGCGGCCGAGCACAAATGCCGGACCGCTTCCGAGCTCCAACGCCGGAATGTATCCGAGCTCCAATGCCGGACTATGTCCAAGCTCCAATGCCGGACTGTATCCGAGCTCCAACGTCGGACTATATCCGAGCTCCAACGCTGGACAGTGTCCCAGCTCCAACGCCAGACTATATCCGAGGTGTCATATCACCTTGGTTCAAAAAAGTTGAAGGAGTTTAGCCGAGCTTAATGCCGGAAATGCCCTCTATGGAGCCACCACTAGCGCCCGAGCTTTATGCCGGACTGCTTCCGAGGTGGTGCACCACCCCGACTATGGGCCGATTTTTGTCAATATTTTTTATTGGTGCAATTTATTCTCTGCCGAGATATATAGCCAATAGCCCTCAAGGTGTGTATCGGTCTAAAACCCGAGATGCACATGAAGGATGACATAAGACCGCTAATCCCAATAGCCGCTGAGACTCAGGTTGATTTGCAAAATCGGCCTGAGGATCAAGTCCTAGCTCGGCAGAATACTTCGGGACACAAAAGCGGCGTGCTCAGTCCTCAAGAGTCAGGTTGGGTGCGGCCGACCAACCTGAGGATCAAAATCTCCTCGGAAACTATATTGCACATAAATTTTTTTGCATTGGACAAGCAATGCAGTAGCCCCCGAGACACTGGTCGGGTGGCAACACCAGATCAGGGGATCGATGTGCCCCTTTAATATTTGTAAATAATAAGCCTGAAGCCCAGTAGCCCCCGAGCCTTAATGCAGGCACGGGTGGCCGAATTGAGGATCAATATCCATAGTAAAATCACAAATTATGTGTAATGACTCTATGTATCCAAGTACTTTACGTCATTAATGCTCGGATCCGCATTGTACAAAACTTTGTTGACCGATCATCGGCTTCCACCTCCTTGGCCAGTAGCCGAGGAGTGTTTGTCCTACTTTATAAAGCCTTTATGAGGGCAAAGATTTACGATAAACAAGGCAATCTGGCCACATGGTTTTATAAACAAAGGTACGCAGAGAGATATGTTCTATTACTGTTTAACAGAAGAAATGAATTCCAAAGAAAATAGTCCCGCTATCGGTTCCTTTCTTTGGGTTGTCATGCTAAGCATGATCATGAAACCTCAGCTCGAATGTAAGAGCAAAATATCGAGGATTTAGTTTGGGAGGCCAGTTAACAGCCCCTGGTAGTGTTCGGCGATAGTCGAGGTAAAGCCGTAAACACTTCGGCCAATGTTATGAATGGTCCGTCATAGTCATCGGATCGCTGACCATTTTACGCTTATTGTGACAGTCAGTTTTCGGCTTTCTCTACTAAGGTGCTTAACCATGTGAGCTGGAAGCACAATCGCAGTGGTTCTCCCTTTGCACGCCTAGCCGAACAAAACGGAACGTAGGAAGCAAGTGCAGCAGCCGGGCAACCCAACTATTGACCGAAGACACAATTCGAAACCGATGCATATATAGCAATATCTGAGAATGTTTTTGCCGAATCCCTAAAGATGTCCGGCGTTGCACTGCGAGACTAATGCTGGAAAAGCACAAATAGTTAAAAAGTGCCAAAAAGCTTGGAAAACCAAGAAACGTCAGTAAAAACATGACGTCCGAACAATATCAAGTGTTCGGTGCCAATCCGAAAGCTGGTCTTAGAAAAAAGAAGTGCTTCTGTCGTGCTTTATCATGATACATCATATCTCAAGACTTCGAGCGGGTCAGCCTACGGCTTCAACCTCCTATCCCGAGGGCAGGCCAGTTTAGCAAACTAAACTCTAGCGGCTTTGAGAGAGAAATTAGGCTCCCCGGCTAGTGACCGCACACTCGTGTCAAAAAAAGAGTGATAAATAATAATAATAATAATAATAATAATAATAATAATAATAATAATAATAATAATAATAAAAAACTTTGCAACGACTAAGAAGAAGAACACTTATCATAAAACGGCTCATATAAATTTAAGAGCCCCCAAGTGACTTGGGTAAAAGAATGATTCCATGTACCGAAGTACTTGTATCATATCTATGTTCAACCGAACTTTAAACGCGTCTTAACCGACCGTCGGCTTCTCCCTCTTCGGTCAAGGACCGAAAAGTGTTATGTACTCCATCTGTCGAGAATATCGACGGTGTTTCCAATAACCAGGCAATCAGGCCATAAGGCTGTAACAGACAAAGCGCGCTCAGGGAACTTATGCTATATTACTGCAAAGTGTAAGAAGCATCTTCGAAGAAAATAGTACCCCCACCGATACCTTTGTTCGGTGCTCATTGTTATTATGAGACTTGTGCAATAGATTTTTTGTACTCACGAGTTCCGTTGTGTGCCGACCATCATTGAATAACTATAAGAGCGCTAGCTTTCGGCTTCACCCAGTCTGAGGTCCGGCTCGGGTGACCCGATCATGACAAACGCAGAGGTGCTCCCTTTACTCCCTAGCCGAACAATCAGGAACGTAGGGGTAAACACAGGAGCGAGGCAACCCAGCTTGCAAATCGCTTAAATCAATATGGTGCATATTATGGCGTAATACACGAACAAGAAACGAAGCCGTACAAGTATAATCATATGCAACAGGAAAAGCTTCATAAAGGAAGCCCCCAAGTAAACGGGGTATTTGAATTTATGCGTCACAAACAAAGTTTGGACAAGGAAATTTTTTAGAAGCAACTTTTTTCCAAAAAAGTATAATGCTTGGTCGAACCGAACGCAAGTTAGAAATTAAAGCTTTGAGCATGAAAGTGACTTAGCTGGTTAATGTGTTCGGTATTGATGACGCGGTCCGAGCTTGATGCGGGGCAAGGTTCCATCCCTCAAGCCGGTCCCAAGGTGGCGGAGCGGAGAGCTTTACACGCCGAAGTGGTGACATAGCACGATCAATGCAGACCGGCAGACTGACGCCGAAGTCCCCGGATCATTTTCCTCTGCACAAAAAATAGTGCAAACCGGAGATAATAGTAATAATGATAATTAAAAAAAATTGTTGCATAATAAATAATTTATGCGAAGTGAGTAATAAAAGAATATGGCCTGGCGCCGAAGTCAATGTCGATGCAGGGCATCGGTGTGATGCGGTAAAGGTGTGGCAAAGCCTGAATTCGCAGGTCGGTCCGAGCTCCGAGTGCGGCGTTCGCCGGACTATGTAAGGAAACTGACCGAACCACCATGCGACTGTCGTTAATGCGGCCACCATTTGATAGACTTGTGTACATCTGACGGACAAACCAGAGTAACAATTCCTTGGGAAAAATGAACCCAAACAAGCAAAAAATATTCGGATTAATAGCACCTGGTTTATTTGTTGTAGCAATCCGAAGGAAGGTGATTCCTAAAATTGGGACCCGCTCCGGACACCCATTGCCTGATGGGTGATAAAACGACGGCATGGCAATGCTGGTAAAGGTTGACTCGCCGAGGCAAAGCCCTCGGCCCAGCTAACGTGACGGAGCTGGTCGGCTAGTGACGCCGAAGTGTCCGGAGTAGGTTGATGAAGAGATGGCGAAGCCCCCGGTCCAGCCGAGATGTCGAAGCCTCGGTGTCAGCCGATGAGTCGAAGTAGGTCGGCGTGATGGACACCAGCATGAAGAAGCAATAGTGCGGCCCTGCCGATGCAAGCCGTGCCGTGGTCGATGCCGGCTTGATGAAGCTACCGTGCGGCGATGCCGGTATGCCCGCTCCGTGTAATCCGTGGGGCGACGATGTTGGTGATGATTTATCCTTCGCGATGCCGGGCTCTTGTTCGGCTTGCCGAGATGATGATCTGAAGAAGTTGAGCTCGGCTCAACAAAGTGACGCCGTGTCTAGCGCAGGTCGGCAGTCGTGGAGTAATATTGCCGGACTAGTTTGACACCAGCATGATGTTGAAGATCATGTTCAAAAGATTTTACAGTTAGTGGGATGTGTTCGGGAACAAAACACAATACCCCATACAAAACTTCCTTCAAAAGGCATGTCTGAAATCCTGTTCATAAAAAAGATGAACTCGGGTCGGATTCGTTTTCGCGCAGAAAACAGATCCGAAAAGTGATGCACTAATCGGAAGGTTCCCGGAGTTTGGACGGTCGGATCGAGCCGAAATTTTGAGAGGTGGTAGATATAGGAATTCCGCAGCCGATCAACGGTTGGATATTCCGAAGGACGTCCGAGCTAGAAGCTGGACACCACTCCCTAAACTCATCCAAATTCCCGTCCAGATTTGACAGGGCTCCGGTATATCGTGGATTGCCAGAGATTCCTCCATCGGAACTCGACGAAATTTTCCAGGGTTGTTGTAGACTCAATTCCGCACAATTTCACCAAAGCGATCGTCAAAGCAATACTTGAGGAGGTGGTGGTGGCAGATACGAGTTCGCTGTAAAAAAAACAGCATGGTCGCTTGAGGGCAATGTTGAGGTTGAGCCCCCGAGCTCCATAGATAATTCCTCCGTGATCTTGATAGAGATCGGAGTTGATGTTTGATGAAGGCCCTCATCCGAACATGGTGATCCGAACACGGGGCGCAATTCTTGGTCGAACCAAGGTGACTAGTCGAACTGGTGACGAAGACGCCGAAGTCGCAGTTGATCTGCAGGCGAGCCATCGATCCTTTTGTCGATCACACGGCGGAACTCTCAATGAGAGCACCAATGTCAATGTCAAAACTGGCGGATCTCGGGTAGGGGGTCCCAAACTGTGCGTCTAGGATCGATGGTAACAGGAGGGAAGGAACACGATGTTTTACCCAGGTTTGGGCCCTCTTGATGGAGGTAAAACCCTACGTCCTGCTTGATTAATATTGATGATATGGGTAGTACAAGAGTAGATCTACCACGAGATCAGAGATGCTAAACCCTATAAGCTAGCCTATGGTATGATTGTTGTATATGTATTGTATCTATATCGACTAGCCTAGCCTCGGTTTATATAATGCACCGGAGGCCTAGGATAACAAGAGTCCTAGCCGAATACGCCGGTGGGGAGAAGTCCTTGTCTTGATCGCCAAGTCTTGTGAAATCTTCCTTGTATGCGGAAGCCGTCCGAACTGGCCCATGAGTATACGGCCACGGGGGTCCTCGGCCCAATCTAATAGATCGGGAGACGACGTGGTGAGTACCCCCTAGTCCAGGACACCGTCAGTGGTCGTAGACATCCACTAGTAGAAAACATGGCTTTGGTTCAAGCCTGCCAAGCCCATTAGTCCTGGTCCAGTCAAGAACGGGGACCCATGGGGGGCATACGTCTCGGTTTGTGCACCCAGGGGCCCGGCCGGGCCTCAGGAGGCATTTGTCCTGGTTTATGTGGACCCATTTATCCCGGTTCTAGGCACGAACCGGGACCAATGGGCCTCGATCCTGGCCCAGAGCCATTGGTCCCGGTTCGTTCCTAGAACCGGGACGGAAGGGGGGCCTTTAGTCCCGGTTCCAGCCACAAACCGGGACAAATGAGTTGCCTATATATACCCCCTCGCCGGCCAGCAGAGCAGTCCACACTGCTTTGTTTTTTTGGCCGGCGAGGGGAGGGCATTTGGGTGCTCCAGCTCACCTCCTATGCACATGAGGTGTTCGATGAAATGCCTGAGCCATGCTAGTTCAGTTGTCTCCTCTCAAAGCTCTATTTTTCCCGAGATTTGTCTAGGTTTAGCGGTGCGTCACGCCCCGTCCCCGTCTTCACCGCCGTCGATCGCCCACGCCGATCTCGTCGCCGGCACCACCGTGGTGTGCATCTTGTTCTTATCTTCTTTCTGATTTTTTTACTTTAGATAGATAATTGTCTGATTTTCTTACTTTAGATAGATACTCGTCTGATTTTCCTACTTTTGACACACATAATTATATATAATGCATGCAGATGAACCAACAATGGATGTACGGTGACGGACACACCTCCAAGTACATTAAGGGTGGGCATGAATTTCTCGAAGTGGCTGAGGCAAACAAGCAGAATGGTTTTATGTATTGTCCATTCCCTAAATGTGGGAATACGATGTCTTACTCTAACCGGAAAATCATGCACACCCACCTGCTTTACAAGGGTTTCATGCCACACTATAATGTTTGGACGAGGCACGGAGAAAAAGGGTTATGATGGAAGACTGCGAAGAAGAAGAGGACGATGACAACTATGTGCCCCTGAATACGGTGATTCTGCAACGGGGGGAGCTGCTGAAGATCTAGAGGAACCAGACGATGTGCCTGATGATGCTGCAACGGGGGAAGCAGCTAAAGATCAAGAGGAACCAGACGATGTGCCCGATGATGGTGATCTCCGCCTGGTCATTGTCGATGCAAGGACGGAATGCGAAAGTCAAAAGGAGAAGCTGAAGTTCGATCGCATGTTAGAGGATCACAAAAAAGGGTTGTACCCAAATTGCGAAGATGGCAACACAAAGCTCGGCATCGTACTGGAATTGTTGCAGTGGAAGGCAGAGAATGCTGTGCCTGACAAAGTATTTGAGAAGCTACTGAAAATATTGAAGAAGAAGCTTCCAAAGGATAACGAATTGCCCAACAGTATGTACGTAGCAAAGAAGGTCGTATGCCCTCTAGGATTGGAGGTGCAGAAGATACATGCATGCCCTAATGACTGCATCCTCTACCACGGTGCATACAAGGATTTGAACGCATGCCCGGTATGCGGTGCATTGCGGTATAAGATCAAACAAGATGATCATGGTGACGTTGACGGCAAGCCCCGCAGGAAGAGGGTTCCTGTGAAGGTGATGTGGTATGCTCCTATAATACCACGGTTGAAACGTCTGTTCAAAAACGAAGAGCATGCCAAGTTGATGCGATGGCACAGTGAGGACCGTAAGAAAGACGGGAAGTTGAGAGCACCCGATGACGGGTCGCAGTGGAGAAAAATTGAGAGAAAGTACTGGGCTGAGTTTGCTGGTGACCCAAGGAACGTATGGTTTGCTTTAAGCACAGATGGCATTAATCCTTTCGGGGAGCAGAGCAGCAATCACAGCACCTGGCCCATGACTCTATGTATGTATAACCTTCCTCCTTGGATGTGCATGAAGCGGAAGTTCATTATGATGCCAGTTCTCATCCAAGGCCCTAAGCAACCCGACAACGACATTGATGTGTACCTAAGGCCATTAGTTGAAGAACTTTTACAGCTGTGGAATGGTGATACGTGTACAACGTATCTATAAATGTTAATTGTTCCATGCTATTATATTATCAACCTTGGATGTTTTATATGCATTTATATGCTATTTTATATGATTTTTGGGACTAACCTATTAACCTAGAGCCCAGTGCCAGTTTCTGTTTTTCCTTGTTTTAGGGTTTCGAAGAACAGGAAAATCAAATGGAGTCCAATTGACCTGAAACTTTACGGAACTTATTTTTGGAAGGAAAGCAACCCGGGAGACTTGGAGTCGACGTCAAGGAAGCTTCCAGTAAGCCACGAGGTAGGGGGGCACGCCCACCCCCCTGGGCGCGCCCTCCACCCTCGTGGGCCCCTCGTGGCTCCCCTGACGTACTTCTTCCGCCTATATATCTCCATATACCCTAAAACGACCGGGGAGCACAATAGATCGGGAGTTCCGCCGCCAGAAGCCTCCGTAGCCACCGAAAGCCAATCTAGACCCGTTCCGGCACCGTGCCGGAGGGGGAATCCCTGTACGGTGGCCATCTTCATCATCCCGGTGCACTCCATGACGAGGAGGGAGTAGTTCTCCCTCGGGGCTGAGGGTATGTACCAGTAGCTATGTGTTTGATCTCTCTCTCTCTCTCTCTCTCTCTTGTTCTTGAGGTGATACGATCTTGATGTATCGCGAGCTTTGCTATTATAGTTGGATCTTATGTTTCTTCTCCCCCTCTACTCTCTTGTAATGGATTGAGTTTTCCCTTTGAAGTTATCTTATCGGATTGAGTCTTTAAAGATTTGAGAACACTTGATGTATGTCTTGCCGTGCGTATCTGTGGTGACAATGGGATACCACGTGATTCACTTGATGTATGTTTTGGTGATCAACTTGCGAGTTCCGCCTGAGGGAGTCCTGGATTAGGGGGTGTTCGGGTAGCCGGACTATACCTTCAGCCGAACTCCTGGACTATGGAGATACAAGATTGAAGACTTCGTCCCGTGTCCGGATGGGACTTTCCTTGGCGTGGAAGGCAAGCTTGGTGATGCGGATATTCAAGATCTCCTACCATTGTCACCGACTCCGTGTAACCCTAACCCTATCCGGTGTCTATATAAACCGGAGGGTTGTAGTCCGTAGGCAATCAACTCCATACACAACAATCATACCATAGGCTAGCTTCTAGGGTTTAGCCTCCTTGATCTCGTGGTAGATCTACTCTTGTACTACCCATATCATCAATATTAATCAAGCAGGACGTAGGGTTTTACCTCCATCAAGAGGGCCCTAACCTGGTTAAAACATCGTGTCCCTTGTCTCCTGTTACCATCCGGCCTTGACGCACAGTTCGGGACCCCCTACCCGAGATCCGTCGGTTTTGAAACCGACATTGGTGCTTTCATTGAGAGTTCCTCTATGCCGTCACAATCAGGAAGGATGCCTTCGCCCATCTTTAAAGACGGCGCCGTTGCTAAGGGAGCCTTGGCTGTCGGCCAAACCCTCCGACTAGGTGGTTTCCTCCTGACCGCCTGTTCGGCTGTTGCGTCGATGGTGACCTCTCGGGTCATCAAAAGCAACCTACACGTTAGCTCGGAGCTCGTCGAGCAGATAGATCCAATGGAGCTCTCTTCCGTAAACGGGCTCTTGGATCGCATCGCCGCCCTGGGGGTCGCTACGGATTACGACCAGGTTGGGCTTAAACCCGATCTAAGAGAAATTAACCTTCCCCAAGTCACCCACCACGTTGCCGTGGTAGAGGCGCAGTGCGGCGACCCTTCATCTATTTTAAGGACTAGCTACGTCCGAATTCCCGACCCCTCCAAGCCGGATACCCGCGGAGAGGAGGATGTAACTCAAGACCTGAGCTCAGGACCAGGCAACGGGATAGATTCATTGACAACATCCAAGAATCCGAACTTCAGAATTCGGAAACTCTTCGGCCTCCGAATCTTGGATTGGGTGTGGTTTCAGATTCAACGACACCCTCCCACCCGAACATAAGCGATCTCTCCCAAATCAGGCAGAGGCCCGAGGAAACAGTACATCATTACTGGGCCAGATTCCTCCTGGTTCTGAACAGGATAAAGGATTGCCGCGAGGGAGATGCAATCTCAATTTTCTGCAGTAATTTCACGGACGAGGGAATCCTTAACGCCGTAAGTCGTCGTGATATTACACGCTTCGCTGACTTGGCGTCCATAGTACAAAAATACTGTGCGATGGAAAGCGCCTAGAAAACTGAAATAAAATTTTGGGCTAATCCGGCCTTGAGTAGTAATCTCGTCCGAACTAAGAGGGTGCATCATCATAGTGTTGGGTTTTGTAGTAATTTCAAAAAAATTCCTACGCACACGCAAGATCATGTGATGCATAGCAACGAGAGGGGAGAGTGTTGTCTACGTACCCACGCAGACCGACTGCGGAAGCGTTGACACAACATAGAGGAAGTAGTCGTACGTCTTCATGATCCAACCGATCAAGTACCGAAACTATGGCACCTCCGAGTTCGAGCACACGTTCAGCTCGATGACGATCCCCGGACTCCGATCCAGCAAAGTGTCGGGGAAGAGTTCCGTCAGCACGATGGCGTGGTGAAAATCTTGATGCACCATAGCAGCAGGGCTTCGCCTAAACTCCGCTACAGTATTATCGAGGAATATGGTGGCTGGGGGCACCACACACGGCTAAGGAATAGATCACGTGGATCAACTTGTGTGTTTCTGGGGTGCCTCTGCCTCAGTATATAAAGGAGCCAAGGGGGAGGGGGCCGCCGGCCAAGGAGGAGGGCGCCGGAGGAGTCCTACTCCTTCCGGGAGTAGGACTCCCCCCCCCCAATCCTAGTTGGACTAGGATTCCCCGAGGGGGAAAGAGAGAGAGGGGGCCCGGCCACCTCTCCTAGTCCTAATAGGACTAGGGGAGGGGGGAGGCGCACGGCCACCTTGGGCTGCCCCTTTCTCCTTTCCACTAAAGCCCATTAAGGCCCATATGGCTCCCGGGGGGTTCCGATAACCTCCCGGTACTCTGGTAAAATCCCGATTTCACCCGAAACACTTCCGATGTCCAAATGTAGGCTTCCAATATATCAATCTTTATGCCTCGACCATTTCGAGACTCCTCGTCATGTCCGTGATCACATCCGGGACTCCGAACAACCTTCGGTACATCAAAATGCATAAACTCATAATATAATTGTCATCGTAACCTTAAGCGTGCGGACCCTACGGGTTCGAGAACAATGTAGACATGACCGAGACACGTCTCCGGTCAATAACCAATAGCGGGACCTGGATGCCCATATTGGCTCCTACATATTCTACGAAGATCTTTATCGGTCAGACTGCATAACAACATAGGTTGTTCCCTTTGTCATCGGTATGTTACTTGCCCGAGATTCGATCGTCGGTATTCCAATACCTAGTTCAATCTCGTTACCGGCAAGTCTCTTTACTCGTTCTGTAATACATCATCCTGCAACTAACTCATTTAGTTGCAATGCTTGCAAGGCTTAAGTGATGTGCATTACTGAGAGGGCCCAGAGATACCTCTCCGACAATCGGAGTGACAAAACCTAATCTCGAAATACGCCAACCCAACATGTACCTTTGGAGACACCTGTAGTACTCCTTTATAATCACCCAGTTACGTTGTGACGTTTGGTAGTACCCAAAGTGTTCCTCCAGTAAACGGGAGTTGCATAATCTTATAGTTACAGGAACATGTATAAGTCATGAGGAAAGCAATATCAACATACTAAACGATCGGGTGCTAAGCTAATGGAATGGGTCATGTCAATCAGATCATTCTCTTAATGATGTGATCCCGTTAATCAAATAACAACTCATTGTTCATGGTTAGGAAACATAACCATCTTTGATTAACGAGCTAGTCAAGTAGAGGCATACTAGTGACACTCTGTTTGTCTATGTATTCACACATGTATTATGTGTCCGGTTAATACAATTCTAGCATGAATAATAAACATTTATCATTATATAAGGAAATAAATAATAACTTTATTATTGCCTCTAGGGCATATTTCCTTCAGTCTCCCACTTGCACTAAAGTCAATAATCTAGTTCACATCACCATGTGATTTAACAGCAATAGTTCACATCACCATGTGATTAACACCCATAGTTCACATCGATATGTGATAAACACCCAAAGGGTTTACTAGAGTCAATAATCTAGTTCACATTGCTATGTGATTAATATCCAAAGAGTACTAAGGTGTGATCATGTTTTGCTTGTGAGATAATTTTAGTCAACGGGCCTGTCACATTCAGATCCGTAAGTATTTTGCGAATTTCTATGTCAACAATGCTCTGCACAGAGCTACTCTAGCTTATTGCTCCCACTTTCAATATGTATCTAGATCGAGACTTAGAGTCATCCAGATCTGTGTCAAAACTTGCATCGACGTAACTTTTTACGACGAACCTTTTTGTCACCTCCATAATTGAGAAATATTTCCTTATTCCACTAAGGATAATTTTGACCGCTGTCTAGTGATCTACTCTTAGATCACTATTGTACTCCCTTGCTTAACACAGTGTAGGGTATATAATAGATCTGGTACACAGCATGGCATACTTTATAGAACCTATGGCTAAGGCATAGGGAATGACTTTCATTCTCTTTCTATCTTCTGCCGTGGTCGGGCTTTGAGTCTTACTCAATTTCACACCTTGCAACACAGGCAAGAACTCTTTCTTTGACTGTTTCATTTTGAACTACTTCAAAATCTTGTCAAGGTATGTACTCATTGAAAAAACTTATCAAGCGTCTTGATCTATCTCTATAGATCTTGATACTCAATATGTAAGCAGCTTTACTGAGGTCTTTCTTTGAAAAACTCCTTTCAAACAATCCTTTATGCTTTGTAGAATAATTCTACATTATTTCCGATCTACAATATGTCATACACATATACTTATCAGAAATGATGTAGTGCTCCCACTCACTTTCTTGTAAATACAGGCTTCACCACAAGTCTGTATAAAACTTATATGCTTTGATCAACTTATCAAAGCGTATATTCCAACTCCGAGATGCTTGCACCAGTGCATAGATGGATCGCTGGAGCTTGCATATTTTGTTAGCACCTTTAGGATTGACAAAACGTTCTGGTTGTATCATATACAACTCTTCTTTAATAAATCCATTAAGGAATGCAGTTTTGTTTATCCATTTGCCAGGTTTCATAAAACGCGGCAATTGCTAACATGATTCGGACAGACTTAAGCATAGATACGAGTGAGAAACTCTCATCGTAGTCAACACCTTGAACTTGTCGAAAACCTTTTGCGACAATTCTAGCTTTGTAGATAGTAACACTACTATCAGCATCCGTCTTCCTCTTGAAGATCCATTTATTCTCAATTGCTTGCCGATCATCGGGAAAGTCAACCAAAGTCCATACTTTGTTCTCATACATGGATCCCATCTCAGATTTCATGGCCTCAAGCCATTTTGCAGAATCTGGGCTCACCATCGCTTCTTCATAATTCGTAGGTTCGTCATGGTCAAGTAACATGACTTCCAGAATAGGATTACCGTGCCACTCTGGTGTGGATCTCACTCTGGTTTACCTACGAGATTTGGTAGTAACTTGATCTGAAGTTACATGATCATCATCATTAGCTTCCTCACTAATTGGTGTAGTAGTCATAGGAACAGATTTCTGTGATGAACTACTTTCCAATAAGGGAGCAGGTACAGTTACCTCATCAAAAGTTCTACTTTCCTCCCACTCACTTCTTTCGAGAGAAACTCCTTCTCTAGAAAAACTCCGAATTTAGCAACAAAAGTCTTGCCTTCGGATCTGTGATAGAAGGTGTATCCAATAGTTTCCTTTGGATATCCTATGAAGATTTACTTCTCCGATTTGGGTTCGAGCTTATCATGTTGAAACTTTTTCACATAAGCATCGCAGTCCCAAACTTTAAGAAACGACAACTTTGGTTTCTTGCCAAACCACAGTTCAGATTGTGTCGTCTCAACGGACTTAGATGGTGCCCTTTTAAACGTGAATGCAGCTGTCTTTAATGCATAATCCCAAAACGATAGTGGTAGATCGGTATGAGACATCATAGATTGCACTATATCCAATAAAGTACAGTTATGACTTTCGGACAAACCATTATGCTGTGGTGTTCCATGTGGCATGAGTTTGTGAAACTATTCCACATTGTTTTAATTGAAGACCAAACTCGTAACTCAAATATTTGTCTCCGCGATCAGATCATAGAAACTTTTATTTTCTTGTCACGATGATTTCCCACTTCACTCTGAAATTCTTTGAACTTTTCAAATGTTTCAGACTTATGTTTCATAAAGTAGATATACCCATATCTGCTCAAATCATCTGTGAAGTTCAGAAAATAACGATACTTGCCGTGAGCCTTAACACTCATCGGACCGCATACATCAGTATGTATTATTTCCAATAAGTCAGTTGCTCGCTCCGGAGAACGGAGTCTTAGTCATCTTGCCCATGAGGCATGGTTCGCAAGCATCAAGTGATTCATAATCAAGTGATTCCAAAATCCCATCAGCATGGAGTTTCTTCATGCGCTTTACACCAATATGACCTAAACGGCAGTGCTACAAATAAGTTGCACTATCATTATTAACTTTGCATCTTTTGGTTTCAATATTATGATTATGTGTATCACTACGATCGAGATCCAACGAACTATTTTCATTGGGTGTGTAACCATATAAGGTTTTATTCATGTAAACAGAACAACAATTTATTCTCTTACTTAAATGAATAACCGTATCACAATAAACATGATCTAATCATATTCATGCTTAACGCAAACACCAAATAACACTTATTCAGGTTCAACACTAATCCTGAAAGTATAGGGAGTGTGCGATGATGATCATATCAATCTTGGAACCACTTCCAACACACATCGTCACTTTACCCTTAACTAGTCTCTGTTTATTCTGCAACTCCCGTTTCGAGTTACTAATCTTAGCAACTGAACTAGTATCAAATACTGAGGGGTTGCTATAAACACTAGTGAAGTACACATCAATAACATGTATATCAAATATACTTATGTTCACTTTGCCATCCTTCTTATCTGCCAATCACTTGGGGTAGTTCCGCTTCCAGTGACCAGTCCCTTTGCAGTAGAAACACTTAGTCTCAGGCTTAGGACCAAACTTGGGCTTCTTCACTTGAGCAGCAACTTGCTTGCTGTTCTCCTTGAAGTTCCCCTTCTTCCATCTGCCCTTTTCTTGAAACTAGTGGTCTTGTCTACCATCAACACTTGATGTTTTTCTCGATTTCTACCTTCGTCAATTTCAGGATTACGAAGAGCTTGGGAATCGTTTCCGTTATCCCTTGCATATCATAGTTCATCACAAAGTTCTACTAACTTGGTGATGGTGACTAGAGAATTCTGTCAATCACTATCTTATCTGGAAGATTAACTCCCACTTGATTCAAGCGATTGTTGTACCCAGACAATCTGGGCACATGCTCACTAGTTGAGCGATTCTCCTCCATCTTTTAGCTACAGAACTTGTTGGAGACTTTCATATCTCTCAACTCGGGTATTTGCTTGAAATATTAACTTCAACTCCTGGAACATCTCATATGCTCCATGACGTTCAAAACATCTTTGAAGTCCCGATTCTAAGCTGTTAAGCATGGTGCACTAAACTATCAAGTAGTCATCATATTGAGCTAGCCAAACGTTCATAACGTCTGCATCTGCTCCTGCAATAGGCCCGTCACCTAGCGGTGCATCAAGGACATAATTCTTCTGTGCAGCAATGAGGATAAACCTCAGATCACGGATCCAATCCGCATCTTTGCTACTAACATTTTTCAACACAATTTTCTCTAGGAACATATCAAAATAAACACAGGGAAGCAACAACGCGAGCTATTGATCTACAACATAATTTGCAAAATACTACCAGGACTAAGTTCATGATAAATTTAAGTTCAATTTAATCATATTACTTAAGAACTCCAACTTAGACAGACATCCCTCTAATCCTCTAAGTGATCACGTGATCCAAATCAACTAAACCATGTCCGATCATCACGTGAGATGGAGTAGTTTCAATGGTGAACATCACTATGTTGATCATATGTACTATATGATTCACGCTCGACCTTTCGGTCTCCGTGTTCCGAGGCCATATCTGTATATGCTTGGCTCGTCAAGTATAACCTGAGTATTCCGCGTGTGCAACTGTTTTGCACCCGTTGTATTTGAACGTAGAGCCTATCACACCCGATCATCACGAAGAACTTTCGCAACGGTGCATACTTAGGGAGAACACTTCTTGATAATTAGTGAGGGATCATCTTATAATGCTACTGTCAATCGAAGCAAGATAAGATGCATAAAAGATAAACATCATATGCAATCAAAATATGTGACATGATATGGCCACCATCATCTTGCGCCTTTGATCTCCATCTCCAAAGTACTATCATGATCTCTACCGTCACCGGCATGACACCATGATCTCCATCATCTTGATCTATATCAATATGTCGTCACACGGTCGTCTCGCCAACTATTGCTCTTGCAACTATTGCTATCGCATAGCGATAAAGTAAAGCAATTATTTGGCGCTTGCATCTTATGCAATAAAGAGACAACCATAAGGCTTTTGCCAGTTGCCGATAACTTTAACAAAACATGATCATCTCATACAACAACTTATATCTCATCACGTTTTGACCATATCACATCACAACATGCCCTGCAAAAACAAGTTAGACGTCCTCTACTTTGTTGTTGCAAGTTTTACGTGGCTGCTACGGGCTTAAGCAAGAACCAATCTTAGCTACGCATCAAAACCACAATGATAGTTTGTCAATTTGACTCCGTTTTAACCTTCGCAAGGACCAGGCGTAGCCATACTTGGTTCAACTAAAGTTGGAGAAACTGTCACCCACAAGCCACCTTTGTGCAAAGCACATCGGGAGAACCGGTCTCGCGTAAGCGTACGCGTAATGTCGGTCTGGGCCGCTTCATCCAACAATACCGCCGAACCAAAGTATGACATGCTGGTAGGCAGTATGACTTATATCGCCCACAACTCACTTGTGTTCTACTCGTGCATATAACATCAACATAAATAACCTAGGCTCGGATGCCACTGTTCGGTTTCGTAGTAATTTCAAAAAATTTCCTACGCACAAGCAAGATCATGTGATGCATAGCAATGAGAGGGGAGAGTGTTGTCTATGTACCCACGCAGACCGATTGCGGAAGCGTTGACACAACGTAGAGGAAGTAGTCATACGTCTTCACGATCCAACCGATCAAGTACCGAAACTACGGCACCTCCGAGTTCGAGCACACGTTCAGCTCGATGACGGTCCCCGGACTCCGATCCAGCAAAGTGTCGGGGAAGAGTTCCATCAGCACGACGGTGTGGTGATGATCTTGATGCACCACAGCAGCAGGGCTTCGCCTAAACTCCGCTACAGTATTATCGAGGAATATGGTGGCTAGGGGCACCGCACACGGCTAAGGAATATATCACGTGGATCAACTTGTGTGTTTCTGGGGTGCCTCTGCCTCAGTATATAAAGGAGCCAAGGGGGAGGGGGCCGCCGGCCAAGGAGGAGGGCGCAGGAGGAGTCCTACTCCTTCCGGGAGTAGGACCCCCCCCCCCAATCCTAGTTGGACTAGGATTCCCCGAGGGGGAAAGAGAGAGAGGGGGGCCGGCCAACTCTCCTAGTCCTAATAGGACTAGGGGGGAGGCGCGTGGCCACCTTGGGCTGCCCCTTTCTCCTTTCCACTAAAGCCCATTAAGGCCCATATGGCTCCCGGGGGGTTCCGGTATCCTCCCGGTACTCTGGTAAAATCCCGATTTCACCCGAAACACTTCCGATGTCCAAATGTAGGCTTCCAATATATCAATCTTTATGTCTCGACCATTTAGAGACTCCTCGTCATGTCCGTGATCACATCCGGGACTCCGAACAACCTTCGGTACATCAAAATGCATACACTCATAATATAACTGTCATCGTAACCTTAAGCGTGCGGACCCTACGGGTTCGAGAATAATGTAGACATGACCAAGACACGTCTCCGGTCAATAACCAATAGCGGGACCTGGATGCCCATATTGGCTCCTACATATTCTATGAAGATCTTTATCGGTCAGACCGCATAACAACATACGTTGTTCCCTTTGTCATCGGTATGTTACTTGCCCGAGATTCGATCGTCGGTATTCCAATACCTAGTTCAATCTCGTTACCGGCAAGTCTCTTTACTCGTTCTGTAATACATCATCCGCAACTAACTCATTTAGTTTCAATGCTTGCAAGGCTTAAGTGATGTGCATTACCGAGAGGGCCCAGAGATACCTCTCCGACAATCGGAGTGACAAAACCTAATCTCGAAATACGCCAACCCAACATGTACCTTTGGAGACACCTGTAGTACTCCTTTATAATCACCCACTTACGTTTTGAAGTTTGGTAGTACCCAAAGTGTTCCTCCGGTAAATGGGAGTTGCATAATCTCATAGTTACAGGAACATGTATAAGTCATGAAGAAAGCAATAGCAACATACTAAACGATCGGGTGCTAAGCTAATGGAATGGGTCATGTCAATCAGATCATTCTCTTAATGATGTGATCCCGTTAATCAAATAACAACTCATTGTTCATGGTTAGGAAACATAACCATCTTTGATTAACGAGCTAGTCAAGTAGAGGCATACTAGTGACACTCTGTTTGTCTATGTATTCACACATGTATTATGTTTCCGGTTAATACAATTCTAGCATGAATAATAAACATTTATCATGATATAAGGAAATAAATAATAACTTTATTATTGCCTCTAAGGCATATTTCCTTCACATAGGACACCCGGGATAAACACCAAAAAGCCAAAACCCTCTATAGGGCATGGAACCATACTGGAAAGGTGGCTTGATGGACCCTGTAGAATTCACAGTACAGAGGACGCCACACCAACTCTGAGCCTTAGAGCATGTTGGATACTCCGGCAGGTGGCCAAAATTGGCGAGGACCTCTTAATTCTGGAGGCCGCAGAAAGCCAGCCTGAGGACACCAGTACCGTTCTCACAGTCTTCGAGACTTTCGCATCAAACAATGGGTGAAAAAGAACACTCTGCAGCCTCGCCGAAGTCTATCAAGTTGCAACAATAAATCCATGGAGCGACACTGCCATTACCTTCAACGCAAGCGATGAACCTAGATTCCGAACAACCCAAGCACCAGCCGCATTGGTCCTCAGTCCCACAGTGGACGGCTTTCGCCTCACCAAGGTGCTCATGGATGGAGGCAGCGGGCTGAACCTCATTTATGAGGAAACCCTTCAAAAAATGGAAATAGACTGGAACCGTGTCGAGCGAAGCAGCACAACCTTTAGAGGAATAATCCCCAGTCGGGAAGCGCGCTGCACAGGAAAAATCACACTAGATGTGGTATTCGGCACGCCGGATAATTACAGGTCCGAAAAAGTCACGTTTCAGGTAGCCCTATTTAAAAGCGGATATCACGCTTTACTAGGGCAGGAAGCATTCACAATCTTCCAAGCAATACCCCATTACGGGTACATGAAGCTTAAGATGCTCGGGCCGAATGGAATTATCACCCTAGCTAGTGATCCGGACATAGCACTCCGCGCCGAAAACAAGACGGACGCATTAGCCCATGAGGCACTATCCGAAGCCTTAGCGGCCGAGGAACTGACTGCATTGAGCTCCACGGTTAATAGGGACGATGTGATACTTGACAAGAGATCCAAATCCACATCCTTCAAGCCAGCTGACGAAATAGTCAAATTCCAGGTCCATCCAACGGACCCCAATAAAACAGCTTCCATCAGGGCATGACTAAACCCTGATGTAGACGCCGCACTGCGAGAGTTCCTACGAGAGAACTGGGACATCTTCGCCTAGCACCCTTCAGACATGCCAGGGATCCCACGCAGGCTGGCGGAACACAGCTTAAATATCCTAAAAGGACTCAAACCTGTCAAACAAGCCCTTCGGCGTTTTTCCGAACCCAAGAGACAGGCTATGGGAGAGGAGCTAGCCAAGCTATTGGAGGCCGGATTCATTAGAGACATAAAACATCTGGACTGGCTAGCAAACCTGGTGATGGTACCAAAGAAGGACAAATCCTGGCGCCTGTGTGTCGATTTTAAAGACCTTAACAAGGCTTGCCCAAAGGATCCCTTCCCCTCCCCCGTATCGATCAAATTATTGATGCCACCGCAAGACACGATTCGTTGTGTTTCCTCGACGCATACTCCAGTTACCATCAAATCAAGATGGCAGAATCAGACCAAGCCGCAAGAGCATTCATCACACCATACGGCCCATTCTGCTTCAACACAATGCCCTTCGGGCTGAAAAACGCCGGCGCAACATATCAGCGTATGATCAAGACATGTCTGGCAAACCAGATCAGCAAAACAGTGGAGGCGTATGTGGTCGTCAAATCAAGACATGTCGAATCTCTAGTAGACGACTTGAGGCGTACATTCGATAACCTCCGACAATATGACATCAACCTCAACCCACAAAAATGCGTCTTCGGCGTTCCAGCCGGAAAGCTCTTGGGCTTCATTGTATCCGGTAGAGGAATTGAAGCAAACCCAGCGAAGATCCGAGCTTTGTCACAATTGTATGTCCCAACGGACCTTAAACAAATACAAAAATTAACCGGGTGCGTGGCGACTTTAAGCCGCTTCATCTCCCGCTTGGGAGAAAAGGCATTACCCCTTTATTGCCTCCTTCGGCGCACCGAACACTTCGAGTGGACGGATGCCGCCACGGCCGGACTTGATGAAATAAAAGCCACATTGGCAACAAACCCAGTCCTGGCCGCGCCAATCACCGGTGAACCAATGTTATTGTACATTGCAGCAACACACCAAGTTGTCAGCGCAGTGCTTGTTGTCGAGCGGGAAACGGACAGACACAAATTCCCCCTTCAAAGGCCAGTCTACTACGTGTCCACTGTCCTCACTCCATGCAAATCACGGTACCCGCATTATCAAAATATTGCATACGCGGTATTCATGGCATCCCGGAAGCTACGACACTACTTTCAAGAGTGTTCCATAACAGTAGCCTCGGAAGTACCACTCAACGATATTATCAACAACCGCGATGCAATGGGCCGGATTGCAAAATGGGCCATCGAGGTCCTCCCGTTTGATATAACCTATAAGCCACGATGAGCTATTAAATCGCAAGTTTTTGCCGACTTCGTCGCAGAATGGACGGAGGCCGAGCTTCCTAAAGAGTACGGCACATATTCAAACTGGATTATGCATTTTGACGACTTCAAAATGTTGGCCGGACTGGGGGCTGGCGTCGTCCTGACGTCCCCCACAGGAGACACAGTCCAATATGTGCTCCAGATCATGTACACGGATTCCAACAATGCAGCCGAATATGAGGCCCTCCTACATGGTCTCCGGATAGCAGTTTCCATGGGTATCCAGCGCCTAGAGGTACGCGGAGATTCAAACCTCGCGATATCCCAAATAAATGGAGACTTCGACGCCAAGGACCCAAAAATGGCAGCTTACCACAACGCCGTCCTAAAAATGTCAGCTCGGTTCGAAGGGCTGGAGTTTCACCATATAGCCCGAGAAAACAATCAAGAAGCGGACATCCTGGCACGCATCGGAGCAAAACGCGATGCAGTCCCCCCCCAACATCTTTTTGGAAAGATTGTTCAAGCCATCCGTAGCATGGGAGGGGGAACCCACAAATAACAGCCCAGACCCAGCCGCACCACTCGACGCCGAACAATCTGACACAATTGGAGGCTCTGCCAATGAAATTACACCTTCAACCCACGTAATAATGGCGGTTATCGCCCCGTGGACAGAACCATTCCTAGCCTACCTTACTAGGCAGGAACTCTCGGAGGACCAAAATGAGGCCCGCTGCATAGTGCGGCGATCTAAAGCCTATAGAGTCCATGAGGGAGAGCTTTATAAGAAAAGCACTACCGGAGTCCTTCAAAGGTGCATCTCCGAAGAGGAAGGGCGGAACCTTCTGGCTGAAATTCATGCCGGACTCGATGGTCATCACGCCGCTGCTCGGTCCCTTGTTAGCAAGGCTTTCCGTACAGGCTTTTATTGGCCGACGGCCCGGGCAGACGCTCAGGACTTAGTCCAACGATGCGCTGGTTGCCAACTTTTTGCCAACCAAAGCCATATGCCACCCACCGCACTCCAAACTATACCCATCACCTGGCCTTTTGTGGTCTGGGGGCTTGACATGGTCGGACCCCTTAAAGGTGGGACCGATAGCAAAAAATACTTACTGGTCATGGTGGATAAATTCACCAAATGGATAGAAGCCAAGCCTGTTAAAACGGCCGAATCCAGACCTGTGATAGACTTCATATCCGGGGTTGTACACCGTTATGGCGTCCCCCACAGTATCATAACCGACAACAGTATAAACTTTACCACCGACGAGGTAAAACTCTGGTGCAAAAACATGGGCATCAAGCTCGATTATGCTTCCGTCTATCACCCACAAACCAACGCCCAGGTCGAACGTGCAAATGGTCTTATTATGAGCGGCATTAAACCCAGACTGGTGCGGTCCCACAAGGAATCTAACATGCACTGGGTAGAGGAGCTCGACTCCGTGCTATGGGGGCTGCGGACCATGCCAAATCGCACCACCGGATACACACCATTTTTTATGGTGTATGGCGCAGAGGCAGTTCTGCCCTGCGACATAATTCATGACTCACCTAGAGTGCGCTTGTACGAAGAAAGAGAAGCCGAGCTCGATCGGTAGGACAACTTGGACGCCCTGGAGGAGGAGCGTGACGTGGCAAAAGCCCGTTCCGCATTTTATCAACAGCAGGCCCGAAGATATCAAAGCAGAGAAGTACGGGCCAAAAATTACAATGTTGGCGAACTAGTTCTACGCCTGCCGGATAAGAAAAAGGATAAGCTCAAGCCCAAGTGGGAAGGTCCATTCATAATCGATCAAGTCCTGACTGGCGGGGCGTACCACCTGCGAGATGCGTCGGATAACGGACTCGAGCCGAACCCGTGGAACGCCACCCGTCTCCGAAGATTCTATGCCTAGCGCTGGACTCTGTGTTCGTCTCCTTCCTCTGTCCATGTTTTGCATTTTTCTGTCTTACATTTCTCTCCTTCCCCTCTTTTCTTTTATAGCCCTTAAAGGCTCATCTAGTGACGCGCCAATCGCGCTCATTAAACCCGGGGGCTTCTTTAACAGAAGCTTATTTATACGGGCTTCACGCCCAACACATGCGTCAAACTTCCGCATGTACCTTTTTCTTCACCATTATATGCATCGATATGACTTAAGTTTTGGCCAAGCTGGGTTGCCTGGCTCCTGTGCTTACCCCTACGTTCCCGATTGTTCGGCTAGGCGGTAAAGGGAGCACCTCTGTGATTGTTACTGCCGGTCAGCCGGATGTGTACCTCAGACTGGGTGAAGCCGAAAGCTAGCGTTCTTAAGAGAATATTCGGTCGGTGAAATAAAAGATGATCTTTTTACTCATTTTATGTGCCCCCAGATGCTTTTTTCTGCGTCTTTTTATGCAGTCTGGACATGCACTTTAGGACATGCCTCCCAGCGAAAGGAACCCCTAACGGAACTATTCTCTCTGGAAGATGTTTCTTACTAACCATGTAATATAACATAACTAGTTGGGCACTTATCTGATAAAGCACTAATGACCCCTACACCTGGTCTCCACGCATACCACGGTTCTTATATAACCACTATGGTATTCGGACACACTCCGGACCGTTAGGTCCCGAGGTTGAAGCGAAAAGGTCAGCAACGACAAACGATCTACAATCCGGCTAGAAGTCATTACACATGTCAATTCAAAATTACATAGTCATTCTGACTGATTGTATTCCTCTTCTATACCATCTAACAGGCTGTCTAATTTACAGTCCTGCTGGGAATACTTTGTGGCTAACTCTACTTGGCCGTATACTAAGCTTACAGGGATCTCCTTCCCGTCAGGCCCCACTGGTCCGACCTCGGCCATGTGGTTTGGGTCAGACTTTGTAAAACGGGTCTTCACCATGGCCCGAGCCTCCCTAGCGCCTTGTCGGCAGGCCGATATCTTCCATAACGGAAGCGCCGCCGAGCTCCCTTCAGTTTCTCCACAAGCTCTCCAAGGCCCTCGGGCATGGAGTGGGCAGGCCATAAGGCTTGGGCAACGCCTCGCATCGCCTGCCGAATTCGCTCGTGCAGTTACATGAGTTTGGGAAGAAGGTCACCTGTAGAACCGGGCATCTCCACTGCAGGACGACCTGTGAGCATACCTACAGACATTACTTTGTTAGTCGACTTCCTCGCCGAACTCTTTTTTCAAAGTTCGTTCAAGCACTTACTAAATATGCCTCGTCGAAGCCGCTGATTCTCCTTCGTGGAGTCTGACAGCTGGCCATGAACATCTTTAAGTTCGACGTCCAGCCTGGTGTTGGCATCCTGAAGATCATTCTTCTCTCGCCTCACCTTTGTCAATGTACTCTCACCGGCCTTTAGCCGGCGTAAGAGTTGTTGCTTTTCCGGATCGAGTCCGGCGCCATCTGCAACATGATTTGTCAGATTTGCACCCACACCGCACAATACTAATCTTTCGAAGTATATCTTACCTGAGGGGGTCTCTTTGGGCTCCCCTGCTACGGCTAGTGCGGCCTCTAGTTGGGCCTTGCACTTTTCCAGCTCCTGGGACAGTACAGTATTCTTCTTTGTAAGAACCTGCATATTAAATGATCCTTAAATCAGTTGCTCTAACTGTTTCAAGTCTCGGGGGCTACTGGTATATATATATTTGACCAAAAATTTCTTACCCGTATGTCTTTTACATACTGCTCCGTGGCTCTGGCTAAACCATTTTGAGCGGCACGGAGGTGCGCATCTCCCGAATTAAAGGCATTTAAAGCCTCTTGGGAGAAACAAGCATCGCGTAGAACTGTCCGGCGACGCCTGTGGTTCATGGCACTCTCCACTTCAGAATTTGTGGCAGACTGCCTGTCCGCATCCTCTGTCGGAGGAGTGTCCGTTACGCGCCTTGTGCTCGCCTCCGCTTCCTGGCCAGACGTTGGAGCCTGGCTGGTGGAGGCGCGATTGGCAACCTCTCCGGATGTAGTCCGGCGAGGTCTCTTCGTTCTGAAGATAGCACGAAGGTTAATATGCCCTGACAGAATAACACCAGGGAAACAGAGGGTGTGCTATACCTTTGCGCCGGCATCTCAGTCCGGACTACATTTCTTTTTGCCCCATGGGGCCCTGCGGCCCCTCGTTGGCTAGCCATCGCAGGTTCAGCCTCCTGCCTCAGAAATCTCCCCTGCAAAACAAGGTTGTCGTCAGAAACACCGGAATACGTGAGAGTGGAATCTCTCTCAAGGGAATGAGACTCCAGTTTCTGTCACCTGGGAGGCCGGGATTAACCCTGGGTAATCAGCCGTGATGGCTACCAAGGTATTGTCCTTGCTTAGCTAATGGAACACCCCGTCGATAAGCTCCACCGATATGTCCGGATCCTCTTCGGAGTCCGGATCGAGGGACCGTTTTGGGTCTCGGGCTGTGGAGGGCGGCTGTTTATATCCTTTACCACCTGTCGCAGTTCCTGCATTGAAGTCGTTAGACTACATATCTAACTGTGAGAGTATGAAACAAACGGGCAAGCGCAGTTGTTCACTTACCCAACTTGGAGGATCGTACATAGTAAATCCGGCCTGCGGGTTGACACGGAGGAATTCCTCCTTTTCTCCCTTGTACAAAGAGGACAAGATCTTTACTAGAGCTGCAGCTGAGGCCGGCCCCTAACGACCGTAATGGGTGGTGTCATCCTCCCCGTTGAAATCCCACATGGGGTGGCCTCTATATTGAAGTTGATAGAGGCAAAGGTGTCCCGTCTTTCGATGAGATGATGGATATCGCTTTGGTGGAAGTCGACTTTGACGATCCGACTACGAACGTGCGAGGACGTCGCGCCTTAGCAATCGCTAAACCAACTCAGAGAGGTTATTGACCACGCCGGAGCACGATCAACCTGACCACGAGGGTCTGTTTCCTGCGAGCAAACGAAGAACAAGCAAGAAACTGAGATTGCAATCTGGATATTGCGAATATAAGATGAAAGCTTTATTGATCAAGGTGGGGTTCTGTGACGCCTTTGTCTGGTCGTTGAACACAAACGAAGTACGCGAAGTTGCAGCTATGGCGAACTTTTAATCTAAACAAAACCCAAAGTCTAAACGATGCCCTAAGGGTTGTATATATGGAGGAAGAGGGGGGAATTTCGTGGCCCTTGGTGGAGGGGTCCGAAATCAACCCTATCTCTTGTTTCCCCACACATACGGACTCTAAAAATAGCCTATACTTATATATTTCGAAATTACATGGGCCTGGCCCAATAATAAGGTGACGCAGCACCTAAAATAGCCTCGGGACGAAATTTATGAAGTGGCATCTTGTATATTTCGTCCAAGGCTTCATGCACCCATTATGGTGGCTTCAAAGTCCTGAAATCATCACTTGTAACTCCGTTCTTGTTTCCCTTGCGCATGCCATCATCTCCATGCTTGTTCTTGCTCCAATGTTCATCCTTCTCCAACCTAGGCCCTTCATTTGTAAGCAAAACAAATGTATCCAATTTAGGCAGCATCATATTCTCATGAACATTAGAATCATTACCAAGAAACGAAAGTACCTGGTAATTTAGTTGGCGTGCACGAGCTCTAGTAATTGGTCCAGTATGTATAGCAGCAGGGGCTGTGGGTGTAACAATTGTATTGATGTCCTCATCAACTACTAAGAAGTGGTGGTGGTGTATCACAAATCCGTCAAGCAAATCTCAAATTCTTACCAGTTCTTACCCAGCAGCAGGCGGTGATCGGCAACCGTTGTAGTCAAAAACTCTCAAAGCTTGGATAGAGCGATTACCAGGGAGAGTCAAACACACGACGTAGATGTATGTGGAGCTGGGAAGGCTTATAGTATGGTAGCAAAAAGGGTCAGCAATAATCAATTCAGAGATGCAAAGTTGAATAAACGCTCAACGACGGTACTGTGCTGGTCCTAGGCTAGACTGTGCTAGAGACGCGAGCCTAGAACACCAACAAAATCACGGCGCGGCACGTAAACAAGGGAAAAGCACACTCTGAATTTTTTTTTCGCTCTTTTTTTTTGCGCTCTTTTTTTTGCGCTGCTTTTTTTTTGCGAAAAATCACTATAATGGCGAGTGTCTCAAAACTCTTCCTAGCTCAAACGGACAGGATGGGCACGAAATTTTTTCGACCAGTTTTTTTTTTCGACTGCCCGGACCCAAAAACTGGAAACGGGTCAAAAAAACTTCCTATAATGGCACCTGTCTCAAAACACTCAGAAACACCTAAAAATAGGATAGCCAGAATTTTTTTCGAAAAATGCGTTTTCGAAAAATTTTGGGCCTAAACGGAGCGTGGCTACCCGACTCTTTTTTTTTCGAAACCTACTCCGGCAAGGAAACACAAATCGGAATCTAGATGGATCTCGAAAACAAACCTAATATGCAAGGAACTCGGATTGGTGGTGGATATATGGTGGTGGTATATGGCAGCGGTGGTGGTAGCGGTGGTAGTATATGGATATGGATCGGTGGTGGTATATGGACACGGATTGGTGGTGGTATATGGATACGGATTCGGAGCGGTGGCGGATAAGCGGTGGTGGTAGATGGCAGGGGCGATGATGATGGTGCGGCGGCGGCGTGACAACTTATGACCAGAACTCGAAACTCTAAAAGACTAGACTCTAAGACCAACAACTAGACACGACGATGCAACCGCAAATTCAACAAAGCAAAACCCTAAAAAGATTATGCAAAGGCTCAGATTGGTTCGGATATGATGAACTAACCCTAATTTTTTTTGTGGCTTTTTCGTGGACTGTAGGTATGAAGAACAGACTCGATCTAAACTACGAAAAACTGTAAAATCTCACCGAGCAACCTGGAAATCTGATACCACTTGATAGAGGCAAAGGTGTCCCGTCTTTCGATGAGATGATGGATTTCGCTTTGGTGGAAGTCGACTTTGACGATCCGACTACGAACGTGCGAGGACGTCGCGCCTTAGCAATCGCTAAACCAACTCCGAGAGGTTATTGACCACGCCGGAGCACGATCAACCTGACCACGAGGGTCTGTTTCCTGCGAGCAAACGAAGAACAAGCAAGAAACTGAGATTGCAATCTGGATATTGCGAATATAAGATGAAAGCTTTATTGATCAAGGTGGGGTTCTGTGACGCCTTTGTCTGGTCGTTGAACACAAACGAAGTACGCGAAGTTGCAGCTATGGCGAACTTTTAATCTAAACAAAACCCCAAAGTCTAAACGATGCCCTAAGGGTTGTATATATGGAGGAAGAGGGGGGGAATTTCGTGGCCCTTGGTGGAGGGGTCCGAAATCAACCCTATCTCTTGTTTCCCCACACATACGGACTCTAAAAATAGCCTATACTTATGTATTTCGAAATTACATGGGCCTGGCCCAATAATAAGGTGACGCAGCACCTAAAATAGCCTCGGGACGAAATTTATGAAGTGGCATCTTGTATATTTCGTCCAAGGCTTCATGCACCCATTATGGTGGCTTCAAAGTCCTGAAATCATCACTTGTAACTCCGTTCTTGTTCCCCTTGCGCATGCCATCATCTCCATGCTTTTTCTTGCTCCAATGTTCATCCTTCTCCAAGCTAGGCCCTTCATTTGTAAGCAAAACAAATGTATCCAATTTAGGCAGCATCATATTCACATGAACATTAGAATCATTACCAAGAAACGAAAGTACCTGGTAATTTAGTTGGCGTGCACGAGCTCTAGTAATTGGTCTAGTATGTATAGCAGCAGGGGCTATGGGTGTAACAATTGTATTGATGTCCTCATCAGAAGTGGCTGCACCCGCCGCATAATGCATGCAGCCATGACTCCAATCATGGTTAGTCCGGAATGAGCCAACAGTCTTATCCGGCCCATCAGGTAAAGGATGTCTCTGTCGCTTTCTCTTTGAGGGCTCCGCGGATGCCAACTCATGTGTTTCTTCAATGGAGCACTATTGAACTCAGGGAGACCGACCCGGATAGGGTCCGGTAGCGGGACGTCATCTATGTAAAACAATTCCGAAGGCCAGTCCTCGGACGCCTTCATTGGGGTTCCAGATAGGTATCCGGTCCCGGTGATGCGCCATACTTCGGCTCCGCCCACTTGGTATATAGACCCCTCTTTAGAACAGGGCACCAGGCAGAATAACCTCTTCCACAGCGCGAAATGAGCCTCAACGCCTAAAAATAGCTCGCAAAGGGCGACGAAACCCGCAATATGCAATACGGAGGCGGGCGTGAGATTGTGCAGCTGGAGGCCGTAGAACTCCAGAAGCCCGCGGAGAAATGGGTGAATTGGAAACCCCAGTCCCCTTATTAGATAGGGGACGAGGCACACCCGCTCTTCCTTAGAAGGATTGGGGGTGCTCTCCGCTTGTTTTCCGCCATTATAGGTGGCGAGACCGGCTCGGACCGGGACCATGTATGCCTGAGGGAGAAATCCCTTGGCCTGAAGCGACGCTAACTCGCTATGCGGGATGGTGCAACTCTCCCAGTCCCCGGGTTTGGGACTGGAGGGGCGAGGGGAGGAGCTGCGACGGCTGGTCATGTTGGAATGAACCTTTGCTGGAAGCGCTCTGATGATAACTCACAGAAAGGAGAAGATGTGGTTTGGACCTAAATCCCCATCCCGTTAAATAGGCGGCTCGTTTATACGACTAGGGGTGTGAATGTAAAAACGCCCCGGTTTTTCGCATTTGTTTGACACGTGGAAGACGGCCATTATTGGGCGTGGAAGCCGAGGAGCACTACATTACAAAAATCAGACATTATTCCTACAGGTACACAACATTTGGAGAAGAACCCGCGTTGCAATGCCGTACAATCTGCGCGCCGGACTGTCGTCATTGAAGCCTGGTTCGGGGGGTACTGAGGGAGTCCTGGATTAGGGGGTGTTCGGGTAGCCGGACTATACCTTCAGCCGGACTCCTGGACTATGAAGATACAAGATTGAAGACTTCGTCCCGTGTCCGGATGGGACTTTCCTTGGCGTGGAAGGCAAGCTTGGCAATGCGGATATTCAAGATCTCCTGCCATTGTAACCGACTCTGTGTAACCCTAACCCTATCCGGTGTCTATATAAACCGAAGGGTTGTAGTCCGTAGGCAATCAACTCCATACACAACAATCATACCATAGGCTAGCTTCTAGAGTTTAGCCTCCTTGATCTCGTGGTAGATCTACTCTTGTACTACCCATATCATCAATATTAATCAAGCAGGACGTAGGGTTTTACCTCCATCAAGAGGGCCCGAACCTGGGTAAAACATCGTGTCCCTTGTCTCCTGTTACCATCCGGCCTTGACGCACAGTTCGGGACCCCCTACCCGAGATCCGCCGGTTTTGACACCGACACCGCCCATGAACCTATGCATAGGGGTTGGCACACGTTTTCGTCATGATTCTCCGGTAGAAACTTTGGGGCACTCTTTGAGGTTCTATGTGTTGGTTGAATAAATGAACCTGAGATTGTGTGATGCATATCGTATAATCATACCCACGGATACTTGAGGTGACATTGGAGTATCTAGGTGACATTAGGGTTTTGGTTGATTTGTGTCTTGAGGTGTTATTCTAGTATGAACTCTAGGGCTGTTTGTGACACTTATAGGAATAGCCCAACGGATTGATTGGAAAGAATAACTTTGAGGTGGTCTCATACCCTACCATAATCTCTTCGTTTGTTCTCTGCTATTAGTGACTTTGGAGTGACTCTTTGTTGCCTGTTGAGGGATAGTTATGTGATCCAATTATGTTATTATTGTTGAGGGAACTTGCACTAGTGAAAGTATGAACCCTAGCCCTTGTTTCAACGCATTAGTTACCTTGCTTTTTTTATATTTTCAGATTAGAAGAACCTTTATCTGCCATCCATATACCACTTGTATCACCATCTCTTCGCCGAACTAGTGCACCTATACAATTTACCATTGTATTGGGTATGTTGGGGACACAAGAGACTCTTTGTTATTTGGTTGCAGGGTTGTTTGAGAGAGACCATCTTCATCCTACGCCTCCTACGGATTGATAAACCTTAGGTCACCCACTTGAGGGAAATTTGCTAATGTCCTACAAACCTCTACACTTTGAGGCCCAACAAAGTCTACAAGAAGAAGGTTGTGTAGTAGACATCAAATGAAAATGGTGTACGTGTGTGGGATGAGCACAAACAACAGGAATTTAACCTACACGCGTTGCTGTTTGTAACCATCAACAATTGGCCCGCTCTCAGTAACCTTTCAGGACAGACAAACAAGGGATACCACGCATGCACGCACTATTTAGCTGACACCGAAAGTATATACCTGGACAAATGCAGGAAGAATGTGTACCTGGGCCATCGTCGATTTCTTCCGACCAACCATCAATGTCGAAAGAAAGGCAAGCATTTCGAAGGCGAGGCAGATCACCGAAAGAAGCCCGCCATGCGTACCGGTGATCACGTACTTGCTACGGTCAATGATTTAGACGTAATCTTTGGAAAGGGTCCCGACGGACTAGCTGTTCCGAATGACGCCGAGGGACGCGCACCCATGTGGAAGAATAAATCTATATTTTGGGACCTACCCTACTGGAAAGACCTAGAGGTTCGCTCTTCGATCGACGTGATGCACGTGACGAAGAACCTTTGCGTGAACCAGCTAGGCTTCTTGGGCGTGTATGGGAAGACAAAAGATACAGTTGACGCACTAAATATTTGAGTGATGAGCATGATTGCAATGTTGTTAGTATGAATTCCTTGAATATCCATGATGCTAGTGATATGCAAAGCCACAAGCTTGGGGAAGCTATGTTTGATGAAGATGATATTTTTTGTCCCCCAAGTTTTGTTGAGCAAATTTATTATGATGAAAGCATGCCTCCTATTTATGATGATTATATTGATGAAAGTGGATTTGGAGAGGTCATGACTTTATTTTGTGATGAATCCACTATTCCGGAAGAGGTTCCAATTGATTATGACAACAAAGTTGCTATCTATGATGATTATTGTGATGACTTGTGTGCCATAAAGAATAATGATATCCATCAAACTTGTCATCATGATTTTAGTTTTCAATTGGATTATGCCTCACATGGTAATTATTTTGTTGAGTTTGCTCCCACTATTATCCATGAGAAGAATTTTGCTTATGTGGAGAGTAATAAAATTTATATGCTTGTAGATCATGAAAATAATGCTTTATGTGATAGTTATATTGTTGAATTCATTCATGATGCTACTGAAAATTATTATGAGGGAGGAACATATGCTTGTAGGAATTGCAATAATATCAAGTTTCCTCTCTATGTGCTTAAAGTTTTGAAGTTATGCTTGTTTTACCTTCCTATGTAAGTTGATTCTTGTTCCCACAAGTTGTTTGCTCACAAAATCCCTATGAATAGGAAGTGGGTAAGACTTAAATGTGCTAGTCATATTCTTCATGATGCTCTCTTTATGTTTCAACTCTTATCTTTTATGTGAGCATCATTGAAATCATCATGCCTAGCTAGGGGTGTTAAATGATAGCGCTTGTTGGGAGGCAACCCAACTTTGTCTTTGTTCCTTTATTTTTGTTCCTGTTTAGTAATAAATATTTCATCTAGCCTCTGTTATGGTTGTGTTTTTATTTTTAATTAGTATTTGTGCCAAGTAGAACCTTTGGGAAGTCTTGGGGAAAGTCTTGTTGATAATGCTGTAAAAAGACAGAAACTTTAGCGCTCACGAGAATTGCTTCCATTTTTATTGGAGAGTGCTATTTAGTTAATTCTTTTTTCCAGATGATTAATAGATAAATTACTCACGTCCAGAAATTTATTTTAGAATTTTTGGGGTTCCAGAAGTTTGCGTTAGTTACAGATTACTACAGAGTGTTCTGTTTTTGACAGATTCTGTTTCTCGTGTGTTGTTTGCTTATTTTGATGAATCTATGTCTAGTAAAATAGTTTATAAACCATATAGAAGTTGGAATACAGTAGGTTTAACACCAATATAAATAAAGAATGAGTTCATTACAGTACCTTGAAGTGGTGTTTTGTTTTCTTTCACTAACGGTGATCACGAGTTTTCTGTTAAGTTTTGTGTTGTGAAGTTTTCAAGTTTTGGGTAAAGATTCGATGGACTATGGAATAAGGAGTGGCAAGAGCCTAAGCTTGGGGATGCCCAAGGCACCCCAAGGTAATATTCAAGGACAACCAAAAGCCTAATCTTGGGGATGCCCCGGAAGGCATCCCCTCTTTCGTCTTTGTTCATCGGTTACTTTACTTGGAGCTATATTTTTATTCGCCACATGATATGTGTTTTGCATGGAGCATCATTTTATTTTATTTAGTTTTGCTTGCTGTTTGAATAAAATACCAAGATCTGAAATTCTTAAATGTTAGAGAGTCTTCACATAGTTGTATGATTATTCGACTACTCATTGATCTTCACTTATATTTTTCGGAGTAGTTTGTTGGTTGCTCTAGTACTTCACTTATATCTTTTAGAGCATGGTGGTAGTTTTATTTTGAAGAAATAGATGAAATCTCGTGCTTCACTTATATTATTTTGAGAGTCTTTAGAACAGCATGGTAGTTTGCTTTGGTTATGAAACTAGTCCTAATATGATGGGCATCCAAGAGGGATATAATAAAAACTTTCATATAAGTGCATTGAATACTAAGAGAAGTATGATACTTGATGATTGTTTTGAGATATGGAGATAGTGATATCAAAGTCGTGCTAGTTGAGTAGTTGTGAATTTGAGGAATACTTGTGTTGAAGTTTGCAAGTCCCGAGGCATGCACATATGGTAAACGTTGTGTATTAAATTTGAAACATGAGGTGTTATTTGATTGTCTTCCTTATGAGTGGCGGTCGGGGATGAGCGATGGTCTTTTCCTACCAATCTACCCCCCTAGGAGCATGCGCGTAATGCTTGGTTTTTGATGACTTGTAGATTTTTGCAATAAGTATGTGAGTTCTTTATGACTAATGTTGAGTCCATGGATTATACGCACTCTCACCCTTCCATCATTGCTAGCCTCTTCGGTACCGTGCATTGCCCTTTCTCACATTGAGAGTTGGTGCAAACTTCGCCGGTGCATCCAAACCCCATGATATGATACACTCTTTCACACATAAAACTCCTTATATCTTCCTCAAAACAGCCACCATACCTACCTATTATGGCATTTCCATAGCCATTCCGAGATATAGTGCCATGCAACTTTCCACCGTTCCGTTTATTATGACACGCATCATCATTGTCATATTGCTTTGCATGATCATGTAGTTGACATCGTATTTGTGGCAAGGCCACCGTTCATAATTTTTCATACATGTCACACTTGATTCATTGCAATCCCGGTACACCACCGGAGGCATTCATATAGAGTCATACTTTGTTCTAGTATCGAGTTGTAATCTTTGAGTTGTAAATAAATAGAAGTGTGATTATCATCATTAATAGAGCATTGTCCCCAAAAAGGGAGAAAGGCCAAAAAAGGAAGGCCCCAAAAAATTATATAAAATAAAAAGGGATAATGCTACTATCCTTTTTCCACAGTTGTGCTTCAAAGTAGCACCATGATCTTTATGATAGAGAGTCTCTTGTTTTGTCACTTTCATATACTAGTGGGAATTTTTCATTATAGAACTTGGCTTGTATATTCCAACAATGGGCCTCCTCAAGTGCATAGGTCTTCGTGAGCAAGCAAGTGGGATGCACACCCACTTAGTTTCTTTTTTTGAGCTTTCATACATTTATAGCTCTAGTGCATCCGTTGCATGGCAATCCCTACTCCTTGCATTAACATCAATTGATGGGCATCTCCATAGCTCATTGATTAGCCTCATTGATGTGAGACTTTCTCCTTTTTGTCTTCTCCACATAACCCCCATCATCATATTCTATTCCACCCATAAGGCTATATCCATGGCTCAAGCTCATTATTGCGTGAAAGTTGAAAACAGTTTGAGATTACTAAAGTGTGAAACAATTGCTTGGCTTGTCATCGTGGTTGTGCATCATGAGAGCATTCTTGTGTGACGAAAATGGAGCATGACTAAACTATATGATTTTGTAGGGATGAAATTTCTTTGGCCATGTTATTTTGAGAAGACATGATTGCTTAGTTAGTATGCTTGAAGTATTATTATTTTTATGTCAATATTAAACTATTGTCTTGAATCTTATGGATCTGAACATTCATGCCAAAATGAAGAGAATTACTTAGAGCAATATGTTAGGTAGCATTCGACATCAAAAATTCTGCTTTTATCATTTACCTACTCGAGGATGAGCAAGAATTAAGCTTGGGGATGCTGATACGTCTCCAACGTATCTACAATTTTTGATTGTTCCATGCTATTATATTATCAACCTTGGATGTTTTATATGCATTTATATGCTATTTTATATGATTTTTGGGACTAACCTATTAACCTAGAGCCCAGTGCCAGTTTCTGTTTTTTCCTTGTTTTAGGGTTTCGAAGAAAAGGAAAACCAAACGAAGTCCAATTGACCTGAAACTTCACGGAACTTATTTTTGGAAGGAAAGCAACCCGAGAGACTTGGAGTCCACGTCAAGGAAGCTTCAAGGAAGCCACAAGGTAGGGGGCACGCCCACCCCCCTGGGCGCACCCTCCACCCTCGTGGGCCCCTCATGGCTCCCCTGGCGCACTTCTTCCGCCTATATATCTCCACATACCCTAAAACGATCGGGGAGCACAATAGATCGGGAGTTCCGCCACCAGAAGCCTCCGTAGCCACCGAAAGCCAATCTAGACCCGTTCCGGCACCCTGCCGGAGGGGCAATCCCTCTCCGGTGGCCATCTTCATCATCTCGGTGCTTTTCATGATGAGGAGGGAGTAGTTCTCCCTCGGGGCTGAGGGTATGTACCACTAGCTATGTGTTTGGCCTCTCTCTCTCTCTCTCGTGTTCTTGAGCTGATACGATCTTGATGTATCGCGAGCTTTGCTATTATAGTTGGATCTTATGTTTATTCTCCCCTCTACCCTCTTGTAATGGATTGAGTTTTCCCTTTGATGTTATCTTATCGGATTGAGTCTTTAAAGATTTGAGAACACTTGATGTATGTCTCGTCGTGCGTATCTATGGTGACAATGGGATACCACGTAATTCACTTGATGTATGTTTTGGTGATCAACTTGCGGGTTCCGCCCCAGAACCTATGCATAGGGGTTGGCACACGTTTTCATCGTGATTCTCCGGTAGAAACTTTGGGGCACTCTTTGTGGTTCTATGTGTTGGTTGAATAGATGAACCTGAGATTGTGTGATGCATATCGTATAATCATACCCACGGATACTTGAGGTGACATTGGAGTATCTAGGTGACATTAGGGTTTTGGTTGAAGGTGTTATTCTAGTACAAACTCTAAGGCTGTTTGTGACACTTATAGAAATAGCCCAACGGATTGATTGGAAAGAATAACTTTGAGGTGGTTTCGTACCCTACCATAATCTCTTTGTTTGTTCTCCGCTATTAGTGACTTTGGAGTGACTCTTTGTTGCATGTTGAGGGATAGTTACGTGATCCAATTATGTTATTATTGTTGAGGGAACTTGCACTAGTGAAAGTATAAACCCTTGGCCTTGTTACAACGCATTAGTTACCTTGTTGTTTTTATATTTTCAGATTAAAAAAACCTTTATCTACCATCCATATACCACTTGTATCACCATCTCTTCGCCGAACTAGTGCACCTATACAATTTACCATTGTATTGGGTGTGTTGGGGACACAAGAGACTCTTTGTTATTTGGTTGCAGGGTTGTTTGAGAGAGACCATCTTCATCATACGCCTCCTACGGATTGATAAACCTTACGTAATCCACTTGAGGGAAATTTGCTACTGTCCTATAAACCTCTGCACTTGGAGGCCCAACAACGTCTACAAGAAGAAGGTTGTGTAGTAGACATCAAATGGAAACGGTGTACGTGTGTGGGATGAGCACAAACAACAGGAATTTAACCTGCACGCATTGCTGTTTGTAACCATCAACGATTGGCCTGCTCTCAGTAACCTTTCAGGACAGACAAACAAGGGATACCATGAATGCACGCACTATTTAGCTGACACCGAAAGTATATACCTGGACAAATGCAGGAAGAATGTGTACCTGGGCCATCGTCGATTTCTTCCGACCAACCATCAATGTCGAAAGAAAGGCAAGCATTTCAAAGGCGAGGCAGATCACCGAAAGAAGCCCGCCATGCGTACTGGTGATCACGTACTTGCTATGGTCAATGATTTACACGTAATCTTTGGAAAGGGTCCTGGCGGACTAGCTGTTACGAATGACACCGAGGGACGCACACCCATGTGGAAGAAGAAATCTATATTTTGGGACCTACCCTACAGGAAAGACCTAGAGGTCCGCTCTTCGATCAAAGTGATGCACGTGAAGAAGAACCTTTGGGTGAACCTGCTAGGATTCTTGGGCGTGTATGGGAAGACAAAAGATACAACTGAGGCACGGGGGGACCTACAACGTTTGCACGAAAAAGACGGCATGCCTCCAAAGCAGTATGAAGGTCCTGCCAGCTACGCTCTTACCAAAGAAGAGAAGGAAATCTTCTTTGAATGCCTGCTTAGTATGAAGGTCCCGACTAGCTTCTCGTCGAATGTAAAGGGAATAATAAATATGCCAGAGAAAAAGTTCCAAAACCTAAAGTGTCATGACTGCCATGTGATTATGACGCAACTGCTTCCGGTTACATTGAGGGGGCTTCTACCGGAAGACGTCCGATTATCCATTGTGAAGCTATGTGCATTCCTCAATGCAATCTCTCACAAGGTGATTGATCCAGAAATCATACCAAGGCTAAGGAGTGATGTGGTGCAATGTCTTGTCAGTTTCGAGTTGGAGTTCCCACCATCCTTCTTCAATATCATGACGCACGTCCTAGTTCATCTAGTTGATGAGATTGTCATTCTGGGCCCCATATTTCTACACAATATGTACCCATTTGAGAGGTTCATGGGAGTCTTAGAGAAATATGTCCCTAACCGCACTGGGCCAGAAGGAAGCATCTCCATGGGCTATCAAACAGAGGATGTCATTGGGTTTTGTGTTGACTTCATTCCTGGCCTTAAGAAGATAGGTCTCCCTAAATCGCGGTATGAGGGGAGACTGACTGGAAAAGGCACACTTGGAGGGGACTCAATAGTATGCAGGGACGGATATTCTTGGTCTCAAGCACACTACACAGTTCTACAGAACTCTACCTTGGTGACCCCGTATGTCGATGAACACAAGAACAATCTGCGCTCCAAACACCCGGAGTAGTGCGACGTCTGGATTACATGTGAACACAACAGGACTTTCAGCAGTTGGTTGGAAACACGTCTCAGAGGTGACAACACTGTTTGTGATGAGCTATACTCGTTGTCCAGGGGACCATCTTCGACTGTATTGACTTACAAAGGATAGGAGATAAATGGGAATACATTTTACACGATCGCCCAAGATCAAAAGAGCACCAACCAAAACAGTGTGTCCGCTTTGATGCAGCAACCGAGAGGGGAAAGGACACATATTATGGTTACATAGTGGACATATGGGAACTTGACTACGGACATGATTTTAAGGTCCCTTTATTTAAGTGAAAATGGGTCAATCTGTCAGGAGGCGGGGTACAGGTGGACCCACAGTACGGAATGACAACAGTAGATCTGAACAATCTTGGGTACATTGACGAACCATTCGTCCTAGCCAATGATGTGGCACAGGTTATCTATGTGAAGGACATGTCTACAAAACTGAAAAAAATAGATAAGGAAGCGAATACATCATACGATGAGCCAAAGCGTCACATAGTTCTTTCAGGAAAAAGGGACATCGTGGGAGTGGAGGGCAAGAGAGACATGTCCGAAGATTATGAAAAGTTTCATGAAATTCCTCCCTTCAAAGTCAAGGCTGACCCAAGCATCCTAATAAACGATGAAGATTATCCATGGTTACGGTGCAATAAGCAAACGACACAAGCGAAGAAAAAGTGAAGACTTTCTCTCCACAACTATTATGATGATACCATGCCAACTTTCAACCGTTTCGTAGTTCATTTGAAATGCCTGTTGTAACAGACGAGTTTCCATATGAAATCCTGATACTGCGAAAGATATTGTCCGTTTTGTACACGAAGTGTATCCAGTTTTTGCCGTAACCCTCTCAACTTTCTTGCACATGCTATGTGGATGAAATGGTGATACCATGCCAACTTTCAACCTTTTCAGAGTTCATTTGAAATGCATTTCAATTTCAGGGTCTTATAGCTCAAAATAATAGTAAATGCATGAAAAATAACAAATGAAGTCAGAAAGGGTTGAAAATTGATGATGTGGCTTTGAATGGTGCATTTTGAACACACAAAAAGTCAGGAGTTCAAATAAGTTTTAAAAAATGAAATCCCTTTGTAACAGACGAGTTTCCGTATGAAATCCTGATACTTCGAAAGAGATTGTCCGTTTTGTACACGAAGTGCATCCAGTTTTTGCCGTAAGCCTCTCTACTTTCTTGCACATGCTATATGCGTGAAATGATGATACCATGCCAACTTTGAACCTTTTCAGAGTTCATTTGAAATGCTTTTCAATTTCAGGGTCTTTTAGCTCAAAATAATCAGTAAATGCATGAAAAATAAATAAATAAACTTTAATAAAATAAATAAGTAGAAACAAAATAAATAAAATAATATAAACTTGAATAACATAAATAAAATCAGCAAATGCATGAAAAATAAATAAATGAACTTTAATAAAATGAAAAAAAAAACAAAAAAGAAAGCAAAAAAGCTGGAAAAAATTAATGGCACTAACAGAAAGTTTATAATTTTTATTACCTAAAACCAAAAAGAATAACTTAAAAACAAGTAAGTATTTTGCTGTAAGTAAAAACAAAATAGAATAAATAAAACAAAAAAGAAAGCAAAAAAACTGATTTGTTTTTTTTAAAGCGCCACCTACTAGGCCACCACGGCCTGCATACGACTAGAAACCCACTACTAGGGCCAGGATGCAGGCCCACAGTAGGCCCAATAGGCCCGCAATCACAAAGACTAGATTTAGGCCCGTAAGCCTGCAGTAGAGAGGAGCTCGAAGTGGTCGGCTCGGCAGGGCTTATAAACCACTGTGAGCCCCTCTCGGCTAGCGAGGTGGGACTAAACATAGCACCGCACCGCGCCAGTTCCAGTACACAACCTTTGGTCCCGGTTTGTGCCACCAACCGGGACTAATGGGTGGCTTTAGTCCCGGTTCTTAGCACCAACCGGGACCAATGAACGGCTTTGGTACCTGTTGGTGGCACCAACCGGGACCAAAAGTCTCTGTTTCCCGCCCTTCGGGCTGCTGAAAATAGGCCTCTGGTCCCGGTTGGTGGCACCAACCGGTACCAAAGGGGTTCATTGGTCCCGGTTGATGCTAAGAACCGGGACTAAAGCTTCATGTATATAAGGCAGACTTCTGAAAATTTTGGATCGCATCTTGCAGTTCGCCCCCGAGCTCGCGGACAGGACGCCGCCAGGCTGCCAGACGTCGTCGCTGTCGCCCTACCCTGAGCTCGCCGTCCACGCGCCGCCCCCCCCTGCCAGTGCTCGCCGTCGACGCCCTCGCCCCTGCCCTGCCCCGAGCTCGCCGTGTCCGCGCCGCCGCCGCGCCCCTGCGCGTCCTGCCCTGAGCTTGTCGTCGCCACGCCGCCCCATGCCCTTGCCCTACCCCGAGCTCGCCGTCAATGCGCCGCCCCGCGCCTGTGCCTACCACGATGGTGCGCGCCGCCCCTCCCCGTTCGGTCTGGCGGCCGGCCCCCTTTTCCTCTATGTTTTGTTCATACAATTTTTTTGTTCATATTATGCTTTTTTTTGTTCATAGATGATGATATATATGATGTTTTTTGTTCATATGTATTCATGGATGTACATGATGAGATGAATGATGAATTGTTTTGTTCATATATGTATTATTTAGGTTGTAATTAGTAGATATCAATTTTAGGTTAGTGCATTTTAGGTTAGTTGATTTAGTGCATTTTAGGTTTGTTCTACTTTTAGGAAGAAGGAAGAAGGAGGAAGAAGAAAAAGAAGGAGAGGAAAAAAATAAGGGTCGGACATGTGATGAGGGGGGATGTTAGACATGACATGAGGGGGGATGTCGAAAAAATAATTAAGAAGAGGAAAAAGAAGAAGAACAAAGAGGAGAAGAAGAAAGGAATAGAGGAGAAGAAGAAAAAAATATTCCTTTCTTCTTCTCCTCTTTTTTCTTCTTCTTTTCTTTTCTTCGATCTCCGAGCGGTCGAGGGTCACCGAGGGGTCGAGCGAGGGTCGTCGAGGGGTTGAGGGCCAAGGGTTCGAGGGTCGAGGGGTTCAAGGGTCGTCGAGGGGCCGAGGGTTCGAGGGTCGTCGAGGGGTCGAGGGTCGAGGGGTTAGTAGTTGAACTAGTTGATTTAATAAAACTACTTTATTTTACTATATATAGAAGTAGTTTATTTTTAGTAAGTACTACTTTATTTTATTTATAGTGAGTGCTTAGTAGTTGAACTAGTTGATTTAATAGAACTACTTTATTTTACTATATATAGAAGTAGTTTATTTTTAGTAAGTACTACTTTATTTTATTTATAGTAAGTGCTTAGTAGTTGAACTAGTTGATTTAATAAAACTACTTTATTTTACTACAGAAGTAGTTTATTTTTAGTAAGTACCACTTTATTTTATTTATAGTAAGTGCTTAGTAGTTGAACTAGTTGATTTAATAAAACTACTTTATTTTACTATAGAAGTGTTTCATTTTTAGCAAGAAAGTTAGCAGAACTAGTTTATTTTTTTAGTTCAAGCAATTATTCTCGCATCGACATTGACGATGCCTATCCCGCATCCTCGTTGTCGACTCGGCGAAGGAGGCCGGCTTGATCAAAGGGGCCATGTCCGAAACTGGGCTTCGCCGGGCTGGTATTGGGATGTGCTACCTTCCGGGGGGCGTAGGTTGGTGAGGAGCCAGCCCGTCGTTGACCCGATCCTTGTTTGGTGGTGGTCGCGTGGTCCAGTGACGGTGGCGAGGCTTCCGGACACCGCGGAGGTGGTACGTCACTGTGTCAGCGAGGAGGACGAGCACGTCCGTTGCTACATGGTTGCGTTGGAGGGCAGGTTCGACAATACCTGGCAGGTTCTTCAGGGATCTCACTAGAGTGATCCTATGATGGTTCCTTCTCTTTGGGTGTCCACCGCCCGCGCCGATACCCGTCGGGTGCTACGGTTGTAGCTGTATTAGAGATGCTATATGTATGATAGTATTCAAGGTGTATTAGTGATAATATTCGACGACGTACGGACGCAAGAGATGATGTAGTTTTGCTTATAATTGAATGCATGCTAATTTGAATACTACTTTATTTTACGATTTGGTTTTGCTTATTGAATGCTCAAAATGGAAAAGTACTCCTACTTTGAATGCTAAAATTGTAGAGCACTATGCAAGGCGTATGCATTTGATTAGTTGATAGCTTATAGGGTTTATGTTTTTGCAGAAATCTAGGAGCCCCTCCATCATCCCCGCCGTCGTCCCCATCACCGACCCCCCTCCGACCTCGAGGTGAGACCACCAAATCTCTATGTCAATATGAGTCCTATATATGAGAGGAAGATATGTCCTTTTTTAGAAAGATAATTAAACGATATTTTGGGTTGACTTTAAGTCTGTCGAGTCTCCACCATATATGAGGATGAAGAATTCCGATTGTTGTCGTGGGGGTAGCTTCTCCTTCGTTCCCGTGTGCTAGACAATTTGGTGTAATGCACTCGGGAACGAAAGGAGGAGCTACCATCACCGACGGTCGCAAATGTCAGAGAGGAATCAGCGAGGGAGAGTTCCACCATATATATATGAGAGGACGAAGAATCCCGACTGTTGTCGTGGGGGTCGCTTCTCCTTCGTTCCCGTGTGCTATACATTTTGGTGTAATGCACTCACGGACGAAGGGAGGAGCGACCATCACCGAGACTCGAATATATACACCACGTGAGCTGAGAGTTTTTAAGAAAAGACTCGACAGACCGATAGTCAACCCGTGATGAATAATAATGATCTAATTTAGTCTTTGTAGTAAATATATTTAATTGTACAAGTTTAATATTAGAATTATGAACGTAGGAAATGTCGTCATCAGACGACGAAAGTCTCCCGGGGCAGTGCAGCTGGTGCCACGACGATTGAGGTCTGTGCGACAGGCCTCACCTGGACGATGATCGGCGCTTCAACATTAAGCTCGAGGAGACCTTTGATGTTGAAACGGTACGCAACGACGACAAGTGTTTTTTTCATAATTAAGCATGACTTCAACTATTTCACCGTGTAATTTTCATCTTTGACAATTCGAGTAGCTTATCCCATGCTATGCAAGACGCTATGTCTTGGAGGGGATGGATTTTGAAGACCATGAAAATTATGAAACAAATAAAATTCACTGAAGGACTTATCATGATGTGGATCTTGAAGTAAATCTGTATAATTCTGAGAGCGTAACCCATTTTTGGTTGCAAAAATTGGGAAGCACTTTGCAAGATGTATGGTTTTCATGAGGGTATGCTTATCATCATGGATCTTGGTGATCCTGACATCGACCAAGACAATATGGACATTTGGGTCCTTGTTGATACGCTTCCAGTTCTACCGCTATGTGAGTTTCTCAAACATAGTTATTAACTAATTTATATTGTTTATTTCAAAATAGTTGACAACTTATTTACATTGACAGCTTATTTTCATTCTTCAAAGAATGTGCGGAAGATGGTAGACAAAACCCACTACACCGATGGCTCCGAATTTAATTATCAGGAGAAAAATCATCTGGTCGGATTTTGTACTAATATTGAGAATTACAATATCTACAATCAAACTCCTCAACATTATGGTCAATACGTGCCATTAGTGCACGTGTTGAACTACGGTAACTACCATGGAGATACCCTGGTAAGATTTTTTACTATTAAGACATCCGTGCATCTTTTGCATACTTCTAAAACTAGTACATCATTGCTAACTATGAAGTTATTACTATGTTTTTCAACAGAGAATCCCAGAGGATTGTGTGCCTCATTTGATGTATCAGACTGGCAGACTTTGTGTTTTGAACATACATCCAGGTCATCCTACGAATCTCAACTGTCCATAACGGATTTCTCAAAGAAGTGGAGACATGCTAATTGCTACCTCTTGAGCACTGCGTTGGTTTTCCCCGAAGAGGAAGGGATGATGCAGCAAAGTAGCATAAGTATTTCCCTCAGTTTTTGAGAACCAAGGTATCAATCTAGTAGGAGGCTACGCGCGAGTCCCTCGGACTTGCACAAAACAAATAAATCCTCGCAACCAACGCGGTAAGGGGTTGTCAATCCCTACACGGCCACTTACAAGAGTGAGATCTGACAGATATGATAAGATAATATTTTTGGTATTTTTATGATAAAGATGCAAAGAAAAATAAAAGCAAAGTAAATTACTAAGTATTGGAAGATTAATATGATGAAGATAGACCCGGGGGCCATAGGTTTCACTAGTGGCTTCTCTCAAGAGCATATGTATTCTACGGTGGGTGAACAAATTACTGTTGAGCAATTAACAGAATTGAGCATAGTTATGAGAATATCTAGGTACGATCATGTATATAGGCATCACGTCCGAGACAAGTAGACCGACTCCTGCCTGCATCTACTACTACTACTCCACTCATCGACCGCTATCTAGCATGCATCTAGAGTATTAAGTTCATGAAAACAGAGTAACGCCTTAAGCAAGATGACATGATGTAGAGGGATAAACTCATGAAATATGATGAAAACCCCATCTTGTAATCCTCGATGGCAACAATGCAATACGTGCCTTGCTGCCCCTACTATCACTGGGAAAGGACACCGCAAGATTGAACCCAAAGCTAAGCACTTCTCCCATTGCAAGAAAGATCAATCTAGTAGGCCAAACCAAACTGATAATTCGAAGAGACTTGCAAAGATAACCAATCATACATAAAATAATTTAGAGAATATTCAGATATTGTTCATAGATAGACTTGATCATAAACCCACAATTCATCAGTCTCAACAACACACAACAAAAAGAAGATTACATCGAATAGATCTCCACAAGAGAGGGGGAGGACATTGTATTGAGATCCAAAAAGAGAAAATAAGCCATCTAGCTAATAACTATGGACCCGAAGGTCTGAGGCAAACTACTCACAATTCATCGGAGGGGCTATGGTGATGATGTAGAAGCCCTCCGTGATCGATGCCCCCTCCAGCGGAGCTCCGGAACAGGCCCCAAGATGGGATCTTGTGGATACAGAAAGTTGCGATGGTGGAATTAGGGTTTTGGCTCTATATCTGATAGTTTGGGGGTACGTAGGTATATATAGAAGGAAGGAGTACGTCCGTGGAGCAACAGGGGGCCCACGAGGGTGGAGGGCGCGCCTG